>NW_024396796.1:0-74550 GCF_004115215.2 Ornithorhynchus anatinus
AGACCCGCAGACAAGGTGGGGCCGGGAGCAAAGGTCAGGCCCGCAGAAAAGGTGAATCCAGAAGAAAAAGGTCAGGTTGGGAGCACAGGTCAGGCCGCGAGCAGCGGTTTAGCCAGGAGAAAAGATCAGGCCGGGAGCAAAGGGCGGGCCGGGACCAGAGGTTTAACCGGGAGCAGAGTTTTAGCCGGGAGAAGAGATCAGGCCGGGAGCAAAGGGCGGGCCGGGAGCAGAGGTTTAACTGGGAGCAGAGTTTTAGCCGGGAGAAGAGATCAGGCCGGGAGCAAAGGGCGGGCCGGGAGGAGAGGTTTAATCGGGAGCAGAGGTTTAGCCGGGAGAAGAGATCAGCCCGGGAGCAAAGGGCGGGCCGGGAGCAGAGGTTTAGTTGGGAGCAGATGTTTGGCTTGAAAAATATCAGGCCGGGAGCAAAGGGCGGCCCGGGGGCAAAGGTTGAACCGGGAGCAGAGGTTGAGCCGGGAGAAAAGATCAGGCCGGGAGCAAAGGGCGGGCCGGGGGCAGAGGTTTAACCGAGAGCAGAGGTTTAGCCGGGAAAAAAAGATCAGGCCGGGAGCAAAGGGCGGGCCGGGAGCAGAGGTTTAGCCGGGAGAAAAGATCAGGCCGGGAGCAAAGGGTGGGCCGGGGCAGAGTTTTAACCGGGAGGAGAGGTTTAGCCGGGAGAAAAGATCAGGCCGGGAGCAAAGGGCGGGCCGGGGGCAGAGGTTTAACCGGGAGCAGAGGTTTAGCCGGGAGAAAAGATCAGGCCGGGAGCAAAGAGCGGGCCGGGGGCAGAGGTTTAACCCGGGAGCAGAGGTTTAGCCGGGAGAAAATAGGCCGGGAGCAAAGGGCGGGCCAGGAGCAGAGGTTTAACCGGGAGCAGAGGTTTAGCCGGAAGAAAATATCAGGCCGGGAGCAAAGGGCGGGCCGGGAGCAGAGGTTTAACCGGGAGCAGAGTTTTAGCCGGGAGAAAAGATCAGGCCTGGAGCAAAATTCAGGCCCGCAGAAAAGGTGAATCCAGAAAAAAAAGGTCAGGTCTGGAGCACAGGTAAGGCCGGGAGCAGAGGTTTAGCCGGGAGAAAAGATCAGGCCGCGAGCAAAGGGCGGGGCGGGAGCCAGAGGTTTAACCGGGAGCAGAGGTTTCGCCGGGAGAAAATATCAGGCCAGGAGAAAAGGGAGACCCGCAGAAAAGGTGGGGGCGGGAGCAAAGTTCAGGCCTGTAGAAAAGGTTAATCCAGAAGAAAAAGCTCAGGTCGGGAGCACAGGTCAGGCCGCGAGCAGAGGTTTAGCCGGGAGAAAAAGATCAGGCCGGGAGCAAAGGGCGGGCCGGGAGCAGAGGTTTAGCTGGGAGCAGAAGTTTGGCTGGGAGAACGAATCAGGCCGGAGCAAAGGGCGGGCCGGGAGCAGAGGTTAACCGGGAGCATTGGTTTAGCCGGGAGAAAAGATCAGGCCGGGAACAAAGGGCGGACCGGGAGCAGAGGTTTAACCGGGAGCAGTGGTTTAGCCGGGAGAAAAGATCAGGATGGGAACAAAGGGCGGGCCGGGGGCAGAGGTTTAAACAGGAGCAGAGGTTTAGCCGGGAGAAAAGATCATGCCGGGAGCAGAGGGCGGGGCGGGAGCAGAGGTTTAACCGGGAGCAGAGGTTTCGCCGGGAGAAAATATCAGGCCAGGAGAAAAGGGAGACCCGCAGAAAAGGTGGGGCCGGGAGCACAGGTTAGACCCACAGAACAGGTTTAGCTGAGAGAAAAGGTCAGGCCGGGAGCAGAGCTCTGGCCAGGAGAAAAGGCGGGGCCGGGAGCAAAGGTCGCGCCGGGGGCAGAGCTCAGACCCGCCGAAAAGTTCAGGCTGGAAGAAAAAGGTCGGGCCGGAGGAAAAGGTTTGGCCGGGAGAAAAGATCAGACCAGGGAAAAATGCGCACCGGGAGCAGAGGCCAGACCCCCCGAAAAGGTCAGGCCGGAAGAAAAAGGTCGGCGGCGGAGGAAAAGGTCTGGCCGCGAGCAAGGTTTGGCCGGTGAGAAATGATCAGGCCGGGAGCAAAGGGCGGGCCCGGGAACAGAGGTTTAACCGGGAAAAGAGGTTTCGCCGGGAGAAAAGATCAGGCGGGAGCAAAGGGCAGACCCGCCGAAAAGGTGGGGCCGGGAGCAAAGGTCAGACCGGCAGAACAGGTTTAGCTGAGAGAAAAGGTCAGGCCGGGAGCAGAGGTTTGGCCGGGAGAAAAGGTGGGGCCGGGAGCAAAGGGCAGGGCGGGAGCAAAGGTCAGACGCGCAGAAAAGGTCCGGCCGGGAGCTCAGGACCGACGGGGAACAAAGGTGGGGCGAGCTGGGGAGCCACCCAGCGGAGGAGAGGGAGCCCGGGGAGGGCAGGGGCCAAGACGAGCGGGGGGGGCAAGGGGAGGAGGACGGGAGCCCAGAGGAAGCCGGGGGGGTGGGGGGAGCCCGGGGCGGCCGGCCAGCCGAAAAGGGGTGGCCACGGCCAGGGCCGAGGGGGAGGGCCGGGGGCCGAGGGCAGCGGGCGCTCCGGGAAGACCGGAGGCCGGGGACCAAGCGGAGGCCAGGCAGACGGCGGGGCCCGAGGCCAAGGCCAGGCGACGGGAGGACAAGGGGGGAGGCAAGAGGGGAAAGGGGGGGCGCGAGGGGCCAAAGGGCAAGGCCGGGACCAAGGGGGATCGGGCGAACTGGCGGTGGGAGGTGGCAAAGTGGAGCCGGAGCCAAAGGGCAGGGCCGGAGCCGCCGGCAGGAGTCCCCGACAAGGGCTGGGGAAACGAGGGAAACGGCGCTGGGCCGGGGCCAAGGCGGAGCCTCGGGCCAGAAGGGAGGGTGCGCAGAGCCAGGCCAGGCCAGGCCAGGGGGAGAGAGCCGGGGCGAGGGCAAGAGGGGAGGGCCCAAGACGGGGAAAAGCGGGGGAAGACCGGGTGATCCCGTGGGGGGCCGGTGGGGCCGGAGAGTCCAAAGCCACAGGAACAGGAAGAAGAAAAGAAGAAGAAGAAGAAGAAGAAGAATCCTCCCCCGCTTGCTCCTCCTCCACATCCGGCTGGTCGGGGCAAGGGTAGGGGCCGGCTAATCCGGCGGCTCATGCGGGATCCTGCCCCGGCGGCGGCGGCAATGACAGTGAGGGTGACTCGGAATGTCCAGCGCCCCCTTCCCCGCCCCCCGACTCACGTGCAGGTGCTCTCCATCCTCTCCCACTAAGGTCGGAGTGGCCCCGCCGAGGGGCGGCCAGCAGCCTCCAGCGTCGGGCCCGGGCGGGCCGGGTGCGCGCCGCCGGCAGGCCCCACCGCGGTTCGGGCCTGGCAGGGCAAGAGAAACAAAGGCCAGAGTGAGCCAGCCAGCCAGCCAGCGAGCCAGTCCCCACCTCCGGCCGAGCTGCGGGGCCCCGGCCCGACCGCCCGCCGGCCCTCCCTGGAGGCCGCGGTTCCCTGGCCTAGGCCAGGTGACGACCGTGATCATCAGCCACCCCCACCCCACCCGGACCCGCCCCCCCGTCAGCCCGGAAGGGGGCCAGCTGGGCGGGGGAGCGGCAGGGTCTCCTCGGGGGCCGGGGCCGGCCTGGGGCGGGGAGGGCGGCGGGGGTTGCGGTGCTGCTCCTGTCCCCAACCGAGCGGACCGGACTGGCCAGCCGCAAGGAGCCCGGACCCCCAGGGTCTCAGGAGGGGCCTGCATCTCATCTCGCGGCTTCCGCCGCCACCACTCACCCAGGCAGACACACACCCCCCCACCGTTCCCACCCCCCCGCTGCCTGGGGTGTCAGCGCAGAGGCCACTCAGGGAGAGGGCCGAGGCGGGAGGGGGGTCGGTCCCCAGGAGAAGACCTACGAGCCTCCAAGCCCAGGAGCGGCACCGGGCACCTGACGGGGGCTGACAGGGTCACCACAATGGGGCGGCGCCCAGTCCGCCCCGGTGCACAGGTGGTTGGGGTGGGTGCCTGGCACCATGGGGAGGCGAGGGCCACCAGAGAGGTCCGTGGCAACGTGCAGGTCCCGGCGGACCCGGGAGACGGGTGGGCCGGGAGGAGAAGGCAAGACGGGGAGAAGAAAAAAAAGCGGGGGTGGGGGCGAGGGGAGACGCGCGGGGGCGCTGGGGGGAAAGTGGGGCCCGGGGACAGAGTGGGGCCGGGTGCCCAAAGGACGGGAGGGGGAAGGTGGAGCCCGGGGGGAGAAAGGGGGCCGAGAGCAAAAGGTGGGGCTGGGAAGCCAGCTGAGGGGCCGCAAAATGGGGGACCTAAGACAAAGGGGCAGGCCCAGAGAAACGGGACCGCGGCGAGAAAATGTCGGGCCTGGGAACAGGGGTTGGCGAGAGGAAATGTCCGATGAGGGGAAAAGCGGGGGGGGGGGGACAAGGGGACGTGGCCGGGAAAGGGGAGGCCTGCAACCAAGGGGAGGCCCGGAAACAGAACGGAGCAGCCGAGGAGCTAAGGGTTCACGGGGAGCAGAGGTTGGGCCGGGAGCAAAGGTCAGACCCGCAGAAAAGGTTAGGCCGGAAGAAAAGGTCAGAACCGCAGAATAGGTTAGGCCAGAAGAAAAGGTCAGGTCGGGAGCACAGGGCAGGCCGGGAGCAGATGTTTAGCCGGAAGAAAAGATCAGGCGGGGAGCAAAGGGCGGGCCGGGAGCAGAGGTTTAACCGGGAGCAGAGTTTTAGCGGGGAGAAAAGATCAGGCCGGGAGCAAAGGGAGACCTGCAGAAAAGGTCGGGCCGGGAGCCAAGGTCAGGCCCGCAGAAAAGGTTAATCCAGAAGAAAAAGGTCAGGTCGGCGAGCACAGGTCAGGCCGCGAGCGGAGGATTAGCAGGGAGAAAAGATCAGGCCGGGAGCAAAGGGCGGGCCCGGGGAGGCAGAGGTTAACTTGGAGCAGAGGTTTAACCGGGAGAAAAGATCAGGCTGGAAGCAAAGGGCGGGCCGGGAGCAGAGGTTTAACCGGGAGAATAGGTTTAGCCGGGAGAAAAGATCAGGCCGGGAGGAAAGGGAGGGCCGGGAGCAGAGGTTAAAGCCGTCTGAAGACGTTTGGGCCGGGAGAAAGATCAGGCCTGGGAGAAAAGGGCAGGCCGGGAGAAAGGTTTAGCCGGGAGCAGACGTTCAGGCCCGCAGAAGGAGCAAAGGTGAATCCAGAAGAAAAGTCAGGTCGGGAGCACAGGTCAGGCCGCGAGCAGAGGTTTAGCTGGAGGAAAAATCAGGCCGGGAGCAAAGGGCGGGCCGGGAGCAGAGCTTTAACCGGGAGCAGAGGTTTAGCCGGGAGAAAAGATCAGGCAGGGAGCAAAGGGCGAGCCGGGAGCAGACGTTTGGGTGGGAGAAAAGATGAGGCTGGGAACAAAGGGAGGGCCGGGAGCAGAGGTTTAACGGGGAGCAGAGGTTTAGCCGGGAGAATAGATCAGGCCGGGAGCAAAGGGAGACCCGCAGAAAAGGTGCGGCCGGGAGCAAAGTTCAGGCCCGTAGAAAAGGTTAATCCAGAAGAAAAGGTCAGGTCGGGAGCACAGGTCAGGCCACGAGCAGAGGTGCAGACGGGAGAAAAGATCAGGCCGGCAGCAAAGGTAGACCCGCTGAAAAGGTGGGGCCAGGAGCAAAGCTCAGGCCCGCAGAAAAGGTTAATCCAGCAGAAAAAGTTCAGGTCGGGAGCACAGGTCAGACTGCGAGCAGAGGTTTAGACGGGAGAAAAGATCAGGCCGGGAGCAAAGGGTGGGCCAGGAACCGAGGTTTAACCGGGAGCAGAGGTTTAGCCGGGAGAAAAGATCAGGCCGGGAGCAAAGGGAAACCCGCAGACAAGGTGGGGCCGGGAGCAAAGGTCAGGCCCGCAGAAAAGGTTAATCCAGAAGAATAAGGTCAGGTCGGGAGCACAGGTCAGGCCGCGAGCAGAGGTTTAGCCGGGAGAAAAGATCAGGCCGGGAGCAAAGGGCGGGCCGGGAGCAGAGGTTTAACCGGGAGCAGAGTTTTAGCCGGGAGAAAAGATAAGGCCGGGAGCAAAGGGCGGGCTTGGAGCAGATGTTTAACCGGGAGCAGAGGTTTAGCCGGGAGAAAAAATTCAGGCCGGGAGCAAAGGGCGGGCCGGGAGCAGAGGTTTAACCAGGAGAAGAGTTTTGGCCGGGAGCAAGGATCAGGCCTGTAGCAAAGGGAGACCCGCAGAAAAGGTGGGGCCGGGAGCAAAGGTCAGGCCCGCAGAAAGGTGAATCCAGAAGAAAAACGTCAGGTCGGGAGCACAGGTCAGGCCGCGAACAGAGGTTTAGCTGGGAGAAAAGATCAGGCCGGGAGCAAAGGGCGGGCCGGGAGCAGAGGTTTAACCGGGAGCAGAGGTTTAGCTGGGAGAAAAGATCAGGCCGGGAGCAAAGGGTGGGCCGGGAGCAGAGGTTTAACCGGGAGAAGAGTTTTGGCCGGGAGCAAAGATCAGGCCTGTAGCAAAGGGAGACCCGCAGAAAAGGTGGGGCCGGGAGCAAAGGTCAGGCCCGCAGAAAAGGTGAATCCAGAAGAAAAAGGTCAGGTCGGGAGCACAGGTCAGGCCGTGAGCAGAGGTTTAGCCGGGAGAAAAGATCAGGCCGGGAGCAAAGGGCAGGCCGGGCGCAGAGGTTTAACCGGGAGCAGAGGATTAGCCGGGAGAAAATATCAGGCGGGTAGCAAAGGGAGACCCGCAGAAAAGATGGGGCCTGGAGCAAAGGTCAGGCCCGCAGAAAAGGTTAATCCAGAAGAAAAAGGTCAGGTGGAGAGCACAGGTCAGGCCGCGAGCAGAGGTTTTGATGGGAGAAAAGATCAGGCCGGGAGCAAAGGGCGGGCCGGGAGCAGAGGTTTAGACGGGAGCAGAGGTTTAGCCGGGAGAAAAGATCAGGCTGGGAGGAAAGGTCATGCCCGCAGAAAAGGTTAATCCAGAAGAAAAAGGTCAGGTCTGGAATACAGGTCAGGTCGCGAGCAGAGGTTTAGCCGGGAGAAAAGATCAGGCCGGGAGCCAAGGGCGGGCCGGGAGCAGAGGTTTAACTGGGAGCAGAGGTTTAGCCGGGAGAAAAGGTCAGACTGGGAGCAAAGGGCGGGCCGGGAGCAGAGGTTTAACCGGGAGCAGAGGTTTAGCCGGGAGAAAATATCAGGCCGGGAGCAAAGGTAAACCCGCAGACAAGGTGGGGCCGGGAGCAAAGGTCAGGCCCGCAGAAAAGGTTAATCCAGAAGAATAAGGTCAGGTCGGGAGCACAGGTCAGGCCGCGAGCAGAGGTTTAGCTGGGAGAAAAGATCAGGCCGGGAGCAAAGGGCGGGCTGGGAGCAGAGGTTTAACCGGGAGCAGAGGTTTAGCCGCTAGAAAAGATCAGGACGGGAGCAAAGGGCGGGCCGGGAGCAGAGGTTTAACCGGGAGCAGATGTTTAGCCGGGAGAAAAGATCAGGCCGAGAGCAAAGGGCGGGCCGGGAGCAGAGGTTTAACCGGGAGCAGAGGATTAGCCGGGAGAAAATAGACAGGGAGCAAAGGGAGACCCGCAGAAAAGATGGGGCCTGGAGCAAAGGTCAGGCCCGCAGAAAAGGTTAATGCAGAAGAAAAAGGTCAGGTCGAGAGCACAGGTCAGGCCGCGAGCAGAGGTTTTGATGGGAGAAAAGATCAGGCCGGGAGCAAAGGGCGGGCCAGGAGCAGAGGTTTAACCGGGAGCAGAGGTTTAGCTGGAAGAAAATATCAGGCCGGGAGCAAAGGGCAGGCCGGGAGCAGAGGTTTAACCGGGAGCAGAGTTTTAGCCGGGAGAAAAGATCAGGCCGGGAGCAAAGGTCAGGCCCGCAGAAAAGGTGAATCCGGAAGAAAAAGGTCAGGTCGGGTGCACAGGTCAGGCCGCGGGCAGAGGTTTAGCCGGGAGAAAAGGTCAGACTTGGAGCAAAGGGTGGGCCGGGAGCAGAGGTTTTGCCGGGAGCAGACGTTTGGCCGGGAGAAAAGATCAGGCCGGGAGCAAAGGGCGGGCCGGGAGCAGAGGTTTTGGCGGAAGCAGACGTTTGGCCGGGAGAAAAGATCAGGCTGGTAGCAAAGGGAGACCCGCAGAAATGGTGGGGCCGGGAGCAAAGTTCAGGCCCGCAGAAAAGGTGAATCCAGAAAAAAAAGGTCAGGTCTGGAGCACAGGTCAGGCCGTGAGCAGAGGTTTAGCCGGGAGAAAAAATCAGGCCGCGAGCAAAGGGCGGGGCGGGAGCAGAGGTTTAACCGGGAGCAGAAGTTTCGCCGGGAGAAAATATCAGGCCAGGAGAAAAGGGAGACCCGCAGAAAAGGTGGGGCCGGGAGCAAAGTTCAGGCCTGTAGAAAAGGTTAATCCAGAAGAAAAAGGTCAGGTCGGGTGCACAGGTCAGGCCGCGAGCAGAGGTTTAGCCGGGAGAAAAGATCAGGCCGGGAGCTAAGGGCGGACCGGGAGCTGAGGTTTAACTGCGAGTAGAGCTTTAGCTGGAAGAAAAGATCAGTCCGTGAGCAAAGGGCGGGCCGGGTTCAGAGGTTTAACCGGGAGCAGAGGTTTAGCCGGGAGAAAAGATCAGGGCGGGAGCAAAGGGTGGGCCGGGAACAGAGATTTAACCAGGAGCAGAGTTTTAGCCGGGAGAAAAGATCAGGCCGGTAGCAAAGGGAGACCCGCAGAAAAGGTGGGGCCGGAAGCAAAGTTCAGGCCCGTTAAAAAGGTTAATCCAGAAGAAAAAGGTCAGGTCTGGAACACAGGTCAGGCCGCGAGCAGAGGTTTAGCCAGGAGAAAAGATCAGGCCTGGAGCAAAGGGCAGACCCGAAGAAAAGGAGGGGCCGGGAGCAAAGGTCAGGCCCACAGAAAAGGTTAATCCGGAAGAAAAAGGTCAGGTCGGGAGCACAGGTCAGGCCGCGAGCAGAGGTTTAGCCGGCAGAAAAGATCAGGCCAGGAGCAAAGGGCGGGCCGGGAGCAGAGGTTTAGCTGGGAGCAGACGTTTGGCTGGGAGAACAATCAGGCCGGGAGCAAAGGGCGGGCCGGGAGCAAAGGTTTAACGGGGAGCAGAGGTTTAGCCGGGAGAAAAGATCAGGCCAGGAACAAAGGGCAGACCGGGAGCAGAGGTTTAACCAGGAGCAGTGGTTTAGCCGGGAGAAAAGATCAGGCCGGGAGCAAAGGGTGGGCCTGGAGCAGAGGTTTAACCGGGAGCAGTGGTTTAGCCGGGAGAAAAGATCAGGCCGGGAACAAAGGGCGGGCCGGGTTCAGAGGTTTAACCGGGAGCAGAGGTTTAGCCGGGAGAAAAGATCAGGCCGGGAGCAAAGGGTGGGCCGGGAACAGAGATTTAACCAGGAGCAGAGTTTTAGCCGGGAGAAAAGATCAGGCTGGTAGCAAAGGGAGACCCGCAGAAAAGGTGGGGCCGGAAGCAAAGTTCAGGCCCGCAGAAAAGGTTAATCCAGAAGAAAAAGGTCAGGTCTGGAACACAGGTCAGGCCGCGAGCAGAGGTTTAGCCGGGAGAAAAGATCAGGCCGGGAGCAAAGGGCGGGCCGGGAGCAGAGGTTTAGCTGGGAGCAGACGTTTGGCTGGGAGAACAATCAGGCCGGGAGCAAAGGGCGGGCCGGGAGCAGAGGTTTAACGGGGAGCAGAGGTTTAGCCGGGAGAAAAGATCAGGCCGGGAGCAAAGGGTGGGCCTGGAGCAGAGGTTTAACCAGGAGCAGTGGTTTAGCCGGGAGAAAAGATCAGGCCGGGAACAAAGGGCGGGCCGGGGGCAGAGGTTTAAACAGGAGCAGAGGTTTAGCCGGGAGAAAAGATCAGGCCGGGAGGAATTGGCGGGCTGGGGGTAGAGGTATAGCCGGGAGAAGACGTTTGGCCGGGAGAAAAGATCAGGCCGGGAGCAAAGGGCGGGCCGGAAGCAGAGGTTTAGCCGGGAGCAGACGTTTGGCCGGGAGAAAAGATCAGGCCGGGAGCAAATGGTAGATCCGCAGAAGAGGTTTAGCTGAGAGAAAAGGTCAGGCCGGGAGCAGAGCTCTGGCCGGGAGAAAAGGTGGGGCCGGGAGCAATGGTCTCGCCGGGAGCAGAGCCCAGACCCGCCGAAAAGGTCAGGCCGGAAGAAAAAGGTCGGGACGGAGGAAAAGGTCTGGCCGGGAGCAGAGGTTTGGCTGGGAGAAAAGATCAGGAAAGGGAGCTAAGGGTGGGCCGGGAGCAGAGGTTTAACCAGGTACAGAGGTTTAGCCGGGAGAAAAGATCATGGCGGGTGGAAAGGGGGGGCCGGGAGCAGAGGTTTAACCGGGAGCAGAGGTTTAGCCAGGAGAAAAGATCAGGCCGGGAGGAAAGGGTGGGCCGGGAGCAGAGGTTTAGCCGGGAGCAGACGTTTGGCCGGGAGAAAAGATCAGGCCGGGAGCAAAGGGATACCCGCAGACAAGGTGGGGCCGGGAGCAAAGGTCAGGCCCGCATAAAAGGTTAATCCATTAGAAAAAGGTAAGGTCTGGAGCACAGGTCAGGCCGCGGGCAGAGGTTTAGCCGGGAGAAAAGATCAGGCCGGGAGCAAAGGGCGGGCCTGGGGCAGAGGTTTAACCGGGAGCAGAGGTTTAGCCGGGAGAAAAGATCAGGCCGGGAGCAAAGGGCGGGCCGGGAGCAGAGGTTTAACCGGGAGCAGAGGTTTAGCCGGGAGAAAAGATCAGGCTGGAAGCAAAGGGCGGGCCAGGAGCAGAGGTTTAACCGGGAGAATAGGTTTAGCCGGGAGAAAAGATCAGGCCGGGAGGAAAGGGAGGGCCGGGAGCAGAGGTTAAGCCGTCAGAAGACGTTTGGCCGGGAGAAAAGATCAGGCCGGGAGCAAAGGGCAGGCCGGGAGCAGAGGTTTAGCCGGGAGCAGACGTTTGGCCGAGAAAACAAAAGAGGCCCGGAGCAAAGGGCAGACCCGCAGAAAAGGTGGTGCCGGGATCACAGGTCAGTCCCGCATAAGAGGTTTAGCTGAGAGAAAAGGTCAGGCCGGGAGCAGAGCTCTACCCGGGAAAAAAGGTGGGGCCGGGAGCAAAGGTCGCGCCACGAGCAGAGCCCAGACCCGCCGAAATTTCAGGCCGGAAGAAAAAGTTCGGGTCGGAGGAAAAGGTTTGGCCGGGAGAAAAGATCAGACTGGGAGCAAAGGTCGTGCGGGGAGCAAAGGCCAGAACCGCCGAAAAGGTCAGGCCAGAAAAAAATGTCGGGCCTGAGGAAAAGGTCTGGCTGGGAGCAGACGTTTGGCTGGAAGAAAAGATCAGGCTGGGAGCAAAGGGCGGGCAGGGAAGCAGAGGTTTACGCGGGAGCAGAGGTTTTAGCCGGGAGAAAAGATCAGGCCGGGAGCAAAGGGCGGGCCGGGAGCAGAGGTTTAGCCGGGAGAAAGGATCAGGCCGGTAGCAAAGGGAGACCCGCAGAAAAGGTGGGGCCGGGGAGCAAAGTTCAGGCCGCAGAAAAGGTGAATACAGAAGAAAAAGTCCGGTCGGGAACACAGGTCAGGCCGCGAGCAGAGGTTTAGCTGGGAGAAAAGATCAGGCCGGGAGCAAAGGGCGGGCTGGGAGCAGAGGTTTAACCGGGGAGCGAGGTTTAGCCACTTAGAAAAATCAGGACGGGGAGCAAAGGGGGGCCAGAGAGGTTTAACCGGGAGCAGAGGTTTGGCCGGGAGAAAGGATCAGGCCGGTAGCAAAGGGAGACCCGCAGAAAAGGTGGGGCCGGGAGCAAAGTTCAGGCCCGCAGAAAAGGTGAATACAGAAGAAAAAGTCAGGTCGGGAGCACAGGTCAGGCCGCGAGCAGAGGTTTAGCTGGGAGAAAAGAACAGGCCGGGAGCAAAGGGCAGGCCTGGAGCAAAGGGCGGGCCGGGAGCAGAGCTTTAACCGGGAGCAGAGGTTTAGCCGGGAGAAAAAATCAGGCCGGGAGCAAAGGGCGGGCCGGGAGCAAAGGTTTAACCGGGAGCAGAGGTTTAGCCGGGAGAAAGGATCAGGCCGGTAGCAAAGGGAGACCCGCAGAAAAGGTGGGGCCGGGAGCAAAGTTCAAGCCCGCAGAAAAGGTGAATACCGAAGAAAAAGTCCGGTCGGGAGCACAGGTCAGGCCGCGAGCAGAGGTTTAGCTGGGAGAAAAGATCAGGCCGGGAGCAAAGGGCGGGCCGGGAGCAGAGGTTTAACCGGGAGCAGAGGTTTAGCCGGGAGAATAGATCAGGCCGGGAGCAAAGGGAGACCCGCAGAAAAGTTGCGGCCGGGAGCAAAGTTCAGGCCCGTAGAAAAGGTTAATCCAGAAGAAAAAGGTCAGGTCGGGAGCACAGGTCAGGCCGCGAGCAGAGGTTTAGATGGGAGAAAAGATCAGGCCGGGAGCAAAGGGGGGGCCGGGAGCAGAGGTTTAACCGGGAGTAGAGGTTTATCCAGGAGCAAAGATCAGGCCGAGAGCAAAGGGCGGGCCAGGAGCAGAGGTTTAACCGGGAGCAGAGGTTTAGCCGGAAGAAAATATCAGGCCGGGAGCAAAGGGCGGGCCGGGAGCAAAGGTTTAACCGGGAGCCGAGTTTTAGCCAGGAGAAAAAATCAGGCCGGGAGTAAAGGTAAGGCTCGCAGAAAAGGTGAATCCGGAAGAAAAAGGTCAGGTCGGGAGCACAGGTCAGGCCGCGGGCAGAGGTTTAGCCGGGAGAAAAGGTCAGACTGGGAGCAAAGGGAGGGCCGGGAGCAGAGGTTTTGCCGGGAGCAGACGTTTGGCCGGGAGAAAAGATCAGGCCGGGAGCAAAGGGCGGGCCGGGAGCAGAGGTTTAGGCGGAAGCAGACGTTTGGCCGGGAGAAAAGATCAGGCCGGTAGCAAAGGGAGACCCACAGAAAAGGTGGGGCCGGGAGCAAAGTTCTGGCCCGCAGAAAAGGTGAATCCAGAAAAAAAAGGCAGGTCTGGAGCACAGGTCAGGCCGTGAGCAGAGGTTTAGCCGGGAGAAAAGATCAGGCCGCGAGCAAAGGGCGGGGCGGGAGCAGAGGTTTAACCGGAAGCAGAGGTTTCGCCAGGAGAAAATATCAGGCCAGGAGAAAAGGGAGACTCGCAGAAAAGGTGGGGCCGGGAGCAAAGTTCAGGCCTGTAGAAAAGGTTAATCCAGAAGAAAAAGGTCAGGTCGGGAGCACAGGTCAGGCCGCGAGCAGAGGTTTAGCCGGGAGAAAAGATCAGGCCGCGAGCAAAGGGCGGGCCGGGAGCAGAGGTTTAACCGGGAGCAGAGGTTTAGCCGGGAGAAAAGATCAGGCTGGAAGCAAAGGGCGGGCCAGGAGCAGAGGTTTAACCGGGAGAATAGGTTTAGCCGGGAGAAAAGATCAGGCCGGGAGGAAAGGGAGGGCTGGGAGCAGAGGTTAAGCCGTCAGAAGACGTTTGGCCGGGAGAAAAGATCAGGCCGGGAGCAAAGGGCAGGCCGGGAGCAGAGGTTTAGCCGGGAGCAGACGTTTGGCCGAGAAAACAAAAGAGGCCCGGAGCAAAGGGCAGACCCGCAGAAAAGGTGGTGCCGGGATCACAGGTCAGTCCCGCATAAGAGGTTTAGCTGAGAGAAAAGGTCAGGCCGGGAGCAGAGCTCTGCCCGGGAAAAAAGGTGGGGCCGGGAGCAAAGGTCGCGCCACGAGCAGAGCCCAGACCCGCCGAAATTTCAGGCCGGAAGAAAAGGTTCGGGCCGGAGGAAAAGGTTTGGCCGGGAGAAAAGATCAGACTGGGAGCAAAGGTCGTGCGGGGAGCAAAGGCCAGAACCGCCGAAAAGGTCAGGCCAGAAAAAAATGTCGGGCCTGAGGAAAAGGTCTGGCTGGGAGCAGACGTTTGGCTGGAAGAAAAGATCAGGCTGGGAGCAAAGGGCGGGCAGGGAGCAGAGGTTTAACCGGGAGCAGAGGTTTAGCCGGGAGAAAAGATCAGGCCGGGAGCAAAGGGCGGGCCGGGAGCAGAGGTTTAGCCGGGAGAAAGGATCAGGCCGGTAGCAAAGGGAGACCCGCAGAAAAGGTGGGGCCGGGAGCAAAGTTCAGGCCCGCAGAAAAGGTGAATACAGAAGAAAAAGTCCGGTCGGGAGCACAGGTCAGGCCGCGAGCAGAGGTTTAGCTGGGAGAAAAGATCAGGCCGGGAGCAAAGGGCGGGCTGGGAGCAGAGGTTTAACCGGGAGCAGAGGTTTAGCCGCTAGAAAAGATCAGGCCGGGAGCAAAGGGCGGGCCGGGAGCAGAGGTTTAACCGGGAGCAGAGGTTTGGCCGGGAGAAAGGATCAGGCCGGTAGCAAAGGGAGACCCGCAGAAAAGGTGGGGCCGGGAGCAAAGTTCAGGCCCGCAGAAAAGGTGAATACAGAAGAAAAAGTCAGGTCGGGAGCACAGGTCAGGCCGCGAGCAGAGGTTTAGCTGGGAGAAAAGAACAGGCCGGGAGCAAAGGGCAGGCCTGGAGCAAAGGGCGGGCCGGGAGCAGAGCTTTAACCGGGAGCAGAGGTTTAGCCGGGAGAAAAAATCAGGCCGGGAGCAAAGGGCGGGCCGGGAGCAAAGGTTTAACCGGGAGCAGAGGTTTAGCCGGGAGAAAGGATCAGGCCGGTAGCAAAGGGAGACCCGCAGAAAAGGTGGGGCCGGGAGCAAAGTTCAAGCCCGCAGAAAAGGTGAATACCGAAGAAAAAGTCAGGTCGGGAGCACAGGTCAGGCCGCGAGCAGAGGTTTAGCTGGGAGAAAAGATCAGGCCGGGAGCAAAGGGCGGGCCGGGAGCAGAGCTTTAACGGGGAGCAGCGGTTTAGCCGGGAGAATAGATCAGGCCGGGAGCAAAGGGAGACCCACAGAAAAGTTGCGGCCGGGAGCAAAGTTCAGGCCCGTAGAAAAGGTTAATCCAGAAGAAAAAGGTCAGGTCGTGAGCACAGGTCAGGCCGCGAGCAGAGGTTTAGATGGGAGAAAAGATCAGGCCGGGAGCAAAGGGGGGGCCGGGAGCAGAGGTTTAACCGGGAGTAGAGGTTTATCCAGGAGCAAAGATCAGGCCGAGAGCAAAGGGCGGGCCAGGAGCAGAGGTTTAACCGGGAGCAGAGGTTTAGCCGGAAGAAAATATCAGGCTGGGAGCAAAGGGCGGGCCGGGAGCAAAGGTTTAACCGGGAGCAGAGGTTTAGCCAGGAGAAAAAATCAGGCCGGGAGCAAAGGTCAGGCTCGCAGAAAAGGTGAATCCGGAAGAAAAAGGTCAGGTCGGGAGCACAGGTCAGGCCGCGGGCAGAGGTTTAGCCGGGAGAAAAGGTCAGACTGGGAGCAAAGGGAGGGCCGGGAGCAGACGTTTGGCCGGGAGAAAAGATCAGGCCGGGAGCAAAGGGCGGGCCGGGAGCAGAGGTTTAGGCGGAAGCAGACGTTTGGCCGGGAGAAAAGATCAGGCCGGTAGCAAAGGGAGACCCACAGAAAAGGTGGGGCCGGGAGCAAAGTTCTGGCCCGCAGAAAAGGTGAATCCAGAAAAAAAAGGCAGGTCTGGAGCACAGGTCAGGCCGTGAGCAGAGGTTTAGCCGGGAGAAAAGATCAGGCCGCGAGCAAAGGGCGGGGCGGGAGCAGAGGTTTAACAGGGAGCAGAGGTTTCGCCGGGAGAAAATATCAGGCCAGGAGAAAAGGGAGACCCGCAGAAAAGGTGGGGCCGGGAGCAAAGTTCAGGCCTGTAGAAAAGGTTAATCCAGAAGAAAAAGGTCAGGTCGGGAGCACAGGTCAGGCCGCGAGCAGAGGTTTAGCCGGGAGAAAAGATCAGGCCGCGAGCAAAGGGCGGGGCGGGAGCAGAGTTTTAACAGGGAGCAGAGGTTTCGCCGGGAGAAAATATCAGGCCAGGAGAAAAGGGAGACCCGCAGAAAAGGTGGGGCCGGGAGCAAAGTTCAGGCCTGTAGAAAAGGTTAATCCAGAAGAAAAAGGTCAGGTCGGGAGCACAGGTCAGGCAGCGAGCAGAGGTTTAGACGGGAGAAAAGATCAGGCCGGGAGCAAAGGGGGCGGGCGGCAGCAGAGGTTTAACCGGGAGCAGAGGTTTAGACGGGAGAAAAGATCAGGCTGGGAGCAAAGGGGGCGGGCGGGAGCAGAGGTTTAACAGGGAGCAGAGGTTTAGCCGGGAGAAAAGGTCAGGCCGGCAGCAAAGGTAGACCCGCTGAAAAGGTGGGGCCAGGAGCAAAGCTCAGCACCCAGAAAAGGTTAATCCAGCAGAAAAAGGTCAGGTCGGGAGAACAGGTCAGACCGCGAGCAGAAGTTTAGACGGGAGAAAAGATCAGGGCGGTAGGAAAGGGACCGCCGGGAACCGCGGTTTAACCAGGAGGAGAGGTTTAGCTGGGAGAAAATATCAGGCCGGGATCAAAGGGAAACCCGCAGACAAGGTGGGGCCGGGAGCAAAGGTCAGGCCCGCAGAAAAGGTTAATCCAGAAGAATAAGGTCAGGTCTGGAGCACAGGTCAGGCCGTGAGCAGAGGTTTAGCCGGGAGAAAAGATCAGGCCGCAAGCAAAGGGCGGGGCGGGAGCAGAGGTTTAACCGGGAGCAGAGGTTTCGCCGGGAGAAAATATCAGGCCAGGAGAAAAGGGAGACCCGCAGAAAAGGTGGGGCCGGGAGCAAAGTTCAGGCCTGTAGAAAAGGTTAATCCAGAAGAAAAAGGTCAGGTCGGGAGCACAGGTCAGGCCGCGAGCAGAGGTTTAGCCGGGAGAAAAGATCAGGCCGGGAGCTAAGGGCGGACCGGGAGCTGAGGTTTAACCGGGAGTAGATCTTTAGCCGGAAGAAAAGATCAGGCCGTGAGCAAAGGGCGGGCCGGGTTCAGAGGTTTAACCGGGAGCAGAGGTTTAGCTGGGAGAAAATATCAGGCCGGGAGCAAAGGGTGGGCCGGGAACAGAGATTTAACCAGGAGCAGAGTTTTAGCCGGGAGAAAAGATCAGGCCGGTAGCAAAGGGAGACCCACAGAAAAGGTGGGGCCGGGAGCAAAGGTCAGGCCCGCAGAAAAGGTTAATCCAGAAGAAAAAGGTCAGGTCGGGAGCACAGGTCAGGCTGCGTGCAGAGGTTTAGCCGGGAGAAAAGATCAGGCCTGGAGCAAAGGGCAGACCCGAAGAAAAGGAGGGGCCGGGAGCAAAGGTCAGGCCCGCAGAAAAGGTTAATCCGGAAGAAAAAGGTCAGGTCGGGAGCACAGGTCAGGCCGCGAGCAGAGGTTTAGCCGGGAGAAAAGATCAGTCCGGGAGCAAAGGGCGGGCCGGGAGCAGAGGTTTAGCTGGGAGCAGACGTTTGGCTGGGAGAACAATCAGGCCGGGAACAAAGTGCGGACCGGGAGCAGAGGTTTAACCGGGAGCAGTGGTTTAGCCGGGAGAAAAGATCAGCCCGGGAGCAAAGGGTGGGCCTGGAGCAGAGGTTTAACCGGGAGCAGTGGTTTAGCCAGGAGAAAAGATCAGGCCGGGAACAAAGGGCGGGCCGGGGGCAGAGGTTTAAACAGGAGCAGAGGTTTAGCCGGGAGAAAAGATCAGGCCGGGAGGAATGGGCGGGCCGGGGGTAGAGGTATAGCCGGGAGAAGACGTTTGGCCGGGAGAAAAGATCAGGCCGGGAGCAAAGGGCGGGCCGGGAGCAGAGGTTTAACCAGGAGCAGACGTTTGGCCGGGAGAAAAGATCAGGCCGGGAGCAAAGGGCGGGCCGGGACCAGAGGTTTAACCGGGAGCAGAGTTTTAGCCGGGAGAAGAGATCAGGCCGGGAGCAAAGGGAGACCTGCAGAAAAGGTGGGGCTGGGAGCAAAGTTCAGGCCCGCAGAAAAGGTGAATCTAGAAGAAAAAGGTCAGGTCGGAAGCACAGGTCAGGCCGCGAGCAGAGGTTTGGCCGGGAGAAAAGATCAGGCCGGAAGAAAAGATCAGGCCGGGAGCAAAGTGCGGGCCGGGAGCAGAGGTTTAGCTGGGAGCAGATGTTTGGCTTGAGAAAATATCAGGCCGCGAGCAAAGGGCGGCCCGGGGGCAGAGGTTTAACCGGGAGCAGAGGTTTGGCCGGGAGAAAATATCAGGCCGCGAGCACAGGTTTAGCCGGGAGCGGAGGTATGGACGGGAGGAAAGATCAGGCCGGGAGCAAAGGCAGACCCGCAGAAGAGGTTTAGCTGAGAGAAAAGGTCAGGCCGGGAGCAGAGTTTTGGCCAGGAGTAGAGGTTTGGCCGGGAGCAGGTGTTTGGCCGGGAGAACAGACCAGGCCGGGAGCAAAGGGCAGACCCGCACAAGAGGTTTAGCTGAGAGAAAAGGTCAGGCCGGGAGCGGAGGTTTGGCCGGGAGCAAAGGTGGGGCCAGGAGCAAAGGTGAGGCCCGCAGAAAAGGTTAATCAGGAAGAAAAAGGTCAGGTCGGGAGCACAGGTCAGGCCGGGAACAGAGGTTTAGCCGGGAGGAAAGATTAGGCAGGGAGCAAAGGTCGGGCCGGGAGCAGAGGTTTGGCCTGGAGCAGAGGTTTGGCCGGGAGAAAAGGTGGGGCAGGGAGCAAAGGTCGCGCCGGGAGCAAAGGGCAGGCCGGGAACAGAGGTTTGGCCGGGAGAAAAGATCAGGCCGGGAGCAAATGTTGGGCCGGGAGCCGAGGTTTAGCCGGAAGCAGAGGTTTGGCCGGGAGCTAAAGTGGGGACGGAAGCAAAGGTCAGATCCGCAGAAAAGGTTGGGCCGGAAGAAATGGTCAGGTCAGCAGCACAGGTCAGGCTGGGAGCAGAGGTTTAGCCGGGAGGAAAGATTAGGCCGGGAGCAAAGGTGGGGCCGGGAGCCAAGGTTTAGCCGGGAGCAGAGGTATGGCCGGCAGCAAAGGTGGGGCCGGGAGCAAAGGCCAGACACGCAGAAATGGTCAGGCCGGGGGTAAATGTCGGGCCGGGAGCAGAGGTTTAGCCGGGAGCAGAGGTTTGGCCGGGAGAAAAGATCAGGCCGGGAGCAAATGTTGGGCCGGGAGCCGAGGTTTAGCCGGGAGCAGAGGTATGGCCGGGAGCAAAAGTGGAGCCGGGAGCAAAGGTCAGACCCGCAGAAAAGGTTGGGCCGGAAGAAATGGTCAGGTCAGCAGCACAGGTCAGGCTGGGAGCAGAGGTTTAGCCGGGAGGAAAGATTAGGCCGGGAGCAAACGTGGGGCCGGGAGCCAAGGTTTAGCCGGGAGCAGAGGTTTGGCCGGCAGCAAAGGTGGGGCCGGGAGCAAAGGCCAGATACGCCTAAATGGTCAGGCCGGGGGCAAATGTCGGGCCGGGAGCAGAGGTTTAGCCGGGAGCAGAGGTTTGGCCGGGAGAAAAGATCAGGCCGGGAGCAAAGGGCAGACCCGCCGAAAAGGTGGGGCCGGGAGCAAAGGTCAGACCCGCCGAAAAGGTTTAGCTGAGAGAAAAGGTCAGGCTGGGAGGAGAGGTTTGGCCGGGAGAAAAGGTGGGGCCTGGAGCAAAGGGCAGGGCGGGAGCAAAGGTCAGACGCGCAGAAAAGGTCCGGCCGGGAGGTCAGGACCGACGGGGAGAAAAGGTGGGGCGAGCTGGGGACCGACCCAGGGGAGGAGAGGGTGCCCGGGGAGGGCAGGGGCCAAAAAGAGCCGGGCGGGGCAAGGGGAAGAGGGCTGGAGCCCAGGGGGAGTCAGGGTGTGCTGACCCGGGGAGGCCGGCAGCCAAAACGGGGTGGCGGCATCCAGGCCCGAGGGGGAGGGCCAGAGCCGAGGAGAAAAGATCAGGCCAGGAGCAAAGGGCGGGCCGGGGGCACAAGTTTAACTGGGAGCAGAGGTTTAGCCGGGAGAAAAGATCAGGCCGGGAGCAAAGGGCGGGCCGGGGGCAGAGGTTTAACCGGGAGCAGTGGTTTAGCCGGGAGAAAAGATCAGGCCGGGAGCAAAGGGCCGGGCTGGGGCAGAGGTTTAACGGGGAGCAGAGGTTTAGCCGGGAGAAAAGATCAGGCCGGGAGCAAAGGGCGGGCCGGAGGCAGAGGTTTAACCGGGAGCAGAGGTTTAACCGGGAGAAAAGATGGGGCCGGGAGCAAAGGGCGGGCCGGGGGCAGCGGTTTAACCCGGACCAGAGGTTTAGCCGGGAGAGAAGATCAGGCCGGGAGCAAAGGGCGGGCCGGGGGCAGCGGTTTAACCCGGACCAGAGGTTTAGCCGGGAGAGAAGATCAGGCCGGGAGCAAAGGGCGGGCCGGGGGCAGACGTTTAACCGGGAGCAGAGGTTTAGCCGGGAGAAAACATCAGGCCGGGAGCAAAGGGCGGGCCGGAAGCAAAGGTCAGACCCGCAGAAAAGCTTTAGCTGAGATAAAAAATCAGGGCGGGAGCAGAGGTTTGGGCGGGAGAAAAGGTGGGGCAGGGAGAAAAGGTCGCGCCGGGAGCAAAGGGTGGGCCGGGAGCCGAGGTTAAGCCAGGAAAAAGGTCAGACGCGCAGAAAAGGTCCGGCCGGGAGCTCAGGACCGACGGGGAGAAAAGGTGGGGCGAACTGGGGACCGACCCAGGGGAGGAGAGGGAGCGCGGGGAGGGCAGGGGCCAAGACGAGCCGGGAGGGGGGCAAGGGGAGGCCAGCAGCAGAAACGGGGTGGCGGCGGCCAGGGCCGAGCGGGAAGGCTGGAGCCGAGAGCGGCGGGCGCTCCGGGAACACCGGAGGCCGGGGACCAAGCGGAGGCCAGGCAGACGGCGGGGCCGGAGGCCAAGGCCAGGCGACGGGAGGACAAGGGGGGTGGCAAGAGGGGAAAGGGGGGCGTGAGCGGCCAAAGGGCAAGGCCGGAACCAAGGGGGGGCCTCAGGCCAGAAGGGAGGGTGCGCAGAGCCAGGCCAGGCCAGGCCAGGGGAGGGGGAGAGAGCCGGGGCAAGGGCAAGAGGGGAGGGCCCAAGACGGGGAAAAGCGGGGGAACACCGGGCCGTCCCGTGGTGGGGGCGGTGGGGCCGGAGAGTCCAAAGCCACAAGAAGAAGAAGAATTAAAAGAAGAATCCTCCTCCGCTGGCTCCGCCTCCTCCTGCTACGCATCCTGCTGGTCGGGGCAAGGGAGGAGGAGGTGGGGGGGGGCCGGCAGTTCCGGCGGGGGCAGGCTGTCCAGCCGCTCGGGGCGGGATCCTGCCCCGGCGGTGGCGGCGACGACGGTGAGGGCGACTCGGAGGGTCCGGTGCTGCACCGCCCCCCTACTCACGTGCAGGTGCTCTCCATCTTCTCCCAGTAAGGTCGGTGTGGCCCCGTCGAGGGGTGGGCAGCAGCCTCCAGCCTCGGGCCCGGGCGGGCCGGGACTGCGCCGCTGGCAGGCCCCACCGTGGTTCAGGTCTGGGAGGGCAAGAGAAACAAACGCCAGAGTGAGCCAGACAGCCAGCCACCCAGCGAGCCAGCTCCCACCTCCGGCCGAGCTGCGGGGTCCCTGCCCGCTCACCTGCCCTCTCTGGTGGCCACGGTTCCGTGGACTAGGCCCCGCGACGTCCGTGGCCATCAGCACCCCCGCCCTACCCAGACCCGCCCCCCCCCTCAGCCCGGAAAGGGGTCCAGCGGGGCGGGGGATCGGCAGGGTCTCGGCGGGGGCCGGGGCCGGCCTGGGGCGGAGAGGGCTTCAGGGGTTGCGGTGCTGCGCCTGTCCCCAGCCGAGCGGACCGGACGGGGCGGCCGCAAGGAGCCCGGACACCCGGTGTCCCGGGAGGGGCCTGTGTCTCATCCCGCGGCTTCCCCCGCCACCACTCACCCAGGAAGACACACCACCCCCCGCCGCCACCCCCGGCCCCTGGGGTGGCAGCGCAGCGGCCATTCAGGGAGAGGGCTGAGGCGGCAGGGGGGTCGGACCCCAGGAGAACACCGACGAGCCTCCAAGTCCGGGTGCGGCCCCGGGCAGCTGACGGGGGGCCGACAGGGGCCCCACAATGGGGCGGCGCCGAGTCCGCCACAGCGCACAGGTGGCGGGAGAGGGGGGGCCTGGGCCCATGGGGAGGCGAGGGCCACCAGAGAGGCCCTTTGCAACGGTCAGGCCCGGGCACACCCGGGAGACCGAGGGAGACGGGTCGGCGGGGAGGAGAAAGCGAGACGGGGAGAGGAAAAAAAAGCGGGGGGTGATGGGACAGTGTGGCTCGGGGACAGAGTGGGGCCGGGCCCAAAAAGGCCGGGAAGGGGAAGGGGGAGGCCGGGAGGAGAAAGGGGGCCAAGGGCAAAATGTGGGGGCGGGAAGCCAGCTGACGGGCCGCGAAACGGGGGACCTATGACAAAGGGGGAGGCCCGGAGAAAAGGGACCGCGGCGAAAAAAGGCCGGGCCAGGGAACAGGGGACGGCGAGAGGAAAAGGTCCGACGAGCGGTAAGTGGGGTGGGGGGGGCGAGGCGACGAGGGGATGGGGCCAGGAAAGGGAGGCCCACAGCCGAGGGGAAGCCCAGAAACAAAACGGAGCAGCCGAGGAGCAAAGGGTTCACCGGGAGAAGAGGTTAGGCCCGGAGAAAAGGTCAGACCCTCAGAAAAGGTTAGGCCGGAAGAAAAGGTCAGATCCACAGAAAAGGTTAGGCCAGAAGAAAAGGTCAGGTCGGTAGCACAGGGCAGTCCGGGAGCATAGGTTGAGCCGGGAGGAAAGATTAGGCCGGGACCAAAGTCGGGCCGGGAGCAGAGGTTTAGCCGGGAGCAGAGGTTTGGCCGGGAACAAAGGTGGGGCCGGGAGGAGAGGCCAGCCCCGCAGAAAAGGTCAGGCCGGGAGCAAAGGTCAGGCCCGCGGAAGAGGTTTAGCTGAGAGAAAAGTTCAAGCAGGGAGCAGAGGTTTGGTCTGGAGAAAAGGTGGGGCCGGGAGCAAATGTCAGGCTCGCAGAAAAGGTTAATCCGGAAGAAAAAGGTCAGGTCGGGAGCACAGGTCAGGCTGGGAACAGAGGTTTAGCCGGGAGAAAAGATCAGGCGGGGAGCAAAGTTCGGGCCGGGAGCAGAGGTTTGGCCGGGAGCAAAGGTCGGGCCAGGAGCACAGGTTTAGCCAGGAGCGAAGGTTTGGACGGGAGGAAAGATCAGGCCGGGAGCAAAGGGCAGACCCGCAGAAGAGGTTTAGATGAGAGAAAGGGTCAGGCCGGGAGCAGAGGTGTGGCCGGGATCAGAGATTTGGCCGGGAGAAAAGGTGGGGGGGGAGAAATGGTCGAGCTGGGACCAAAGGGCGGGGCGGGAACAGAGGTTTAGCCGGGAGCAGAGGTTTGGCCGGGAGAAAAGATCAGGCCGGGAGCAAAGGTCCGGGCGGGAGCACAGGTTTAGCCGGGAGCAGAGGTTTGGACGGGAGGAAAGATCAGGCCGGGAGCAAAGGGCAGACCCGCAGAAGAGGTTTAGCTGAGAGAAAAGGTCAGGGCGGGAGCAGAGGTTTGGCCGGGAGCAAATGGGGCCGGGAGCAGAGACCAGACCCGCAGAAAAGGTCAGGCCTGCAGCAAAGGTCAGGCCCGCAGAAGAGGTTTGGCTGAGAGAAAAGGTCAGGCCGGGAGCAGAGGTTTGGCCGGGAGAAAAGGTGGGGCCGGGAGCAAAGGTCGGGCCCGCAGAAAAGGTTAATCCAGAAGAAAAAGTTCAGGTCGGGAGCACAGGTCAGGCTGGGATCAGAGGTTTAGCCGGGAGAAAAGATTAGGCGGGGAGCAAAGGTCGGGCCGGGAGCAGAGGTTTGGCCGGGACCAGAGGTTTGGCTGGGAGAAAAGGTGGGGCGGGGAGAAAAGGTCGCGCCGGGAGCAAAGGGCGGGCCGGGAACAGAGGTGTAGCCTGGAGCAGAGGTTTGGCCGGGAGAAAAGATCAGGCCGGGAGCAAAGGGCTGGCCGGGGGCAGAGGTTTTCCCGGGAGCAGAAGTTTAGCCGGGAGAGAAGATCAGGCCGGGAGCAAAGGGCGGGCCTGGGGCAGAGGTTTAACCGGGAGCAGAGGTTTGGCCGGGAGAAAAGATCAGGACGGGAGCAAAGGGCGGGCTGGGGGCAGAGGTTTAACCGGGAGAAAAGATCCGGTCGGAAGCAAAGGGCGGGCCGGGGGCAGAGGTCAGGCCGGGAGAAAACATCAGGCCGGAAGAAAGGATCAGGCCGGGAGCAAAGGGCGGGCCGGGGGCAGAGATTTAGCCGGGAGAAAACATCAGGCCGGAAGAAAGGATCAGGCCGGGAGCAAAGGGTGGGCCGGGGGCAGAGAATTAGCCGGGAGAAAACATCAGGCCGGAAGAAAGGATCAGGCCGGAAGCAAAGGGCGGGCTGGGGGCAGAGGTTTAGCCAGGAGAAAAGATCCGGTCGGAAACAAAGGGTGGGCCGGGGGCAGAGGTTTAACCGGGAGAAAAGACCAGGCCGGGAGCAAAGGGAGACCCGCAGAAAAGTTGGGGCCGGGAGCGGAGGTTTAGCCGGGAGAAAAGATGGGGCTGGGAGCAAATGGCGGGCCGGGGGCAGAGGTTTAGCCAGGAGAAAACATCAGGCCGGGAGCAAAGGGCGGGCCAGGGGCAGAGGTTTAGCCAGGAGAATACATCAGGCCGGGAGCAAAGTGCGGGCCGGCGGCAGAGGTTTAACCGGGAGCAGAGGTTTGTCCGGGAGAAAAGATCAGGCCGGGAGCAAAGGGAGACCCGCAGAAAAGGTGGGGCCGAGAGCCAAGGTCAGGCCCGCAGGAAAGGTTAATCCAGAATAAAAAGGTCAGGTCTGGAGCACAGGTCAGGCCGCGGGCAGAGGTTTAGCCGGGAGAAAACATCAGGCCGGGAGCAGAGGGCGGGCCGGGGGCAGAGATTTAGCCGGGAGAAAACATCAGGCCGAAAGAAAAGATCAGGCCGGGAGCAAAGGGCGGGGCGGGGGCAGAGGTTTCACTGGGAGAAAAGATCAGGCCGGGAGCAAAGGGCGGGGCGGGGGCAGAGGTTTAGCCAGGAGAAAAGATCAGGCCGGGAGCAAAGGACGGGTCGGGGGCAGAGGTTTAAACGGGAGCAGAGGTTTAGACGGGAGAAAGATGGGGCTGGGAGCAAAGGGCGGGCCGGCGGCAGAGGTTTAACCGGGAGCAGAGATTTAGCCGGGAGAAGAGATCAGGCCGGGAGCAAAGGTCGCGCCGGGAGCAGAGGCCAGACCCGCCCAAAAGGTCAGGCCGGAAGAAAAAGGTCGGGCGGAGGAAAAGGTCTGGCCGCGAGCAGAGGTTTGGCCGGGAGAAAAGACCAGGCCGGGAGCAAAGGGCGGGCCGGGGGCAGAGATTTAGCCGGGAGCAGAGGTTTAGCTGGGAGAAAAGATCAGGCCGGGAGCAAAGGGCGGGCCGGGGGCAGAGGTTTAGCCAGGAGAAAAGATCCGGTCGGAAGCAAAGGGCGGGCCGGGGGCAGAGGTTTCACCGGGAGAAAAGATCAGGCCGGGAGCAAAGGGCGGGGCGAAGGCAGAGGTTTAGCCGGGAGAAAAGATCAGACCGGGAGCAAAGGGCGGGCCGGGGGCAGAGGTTTAACCGGGAGCAGAGATTTAGCCGGGAGAAGAGATCAGGCCGGGAGCAAAGGGCGGGCCAGGGGCAGAGGTTCAAACGGGAGCAGAGGTTTAGCCGGGAGAAAAGATCAGGCCGGGAGCAGAAGTTTGGCCGGGAGAAAAGGTGGGGCCGGGAGAAAAGATGGGGCCGGGAGAAAAGGTCAGGGCGGGAGCAAAGATCAGACGCGCAGAAAAGGTTAATCCAGAAGAAAAAGGTCAGGTCGGGAGCACAAGTCAGGCCGGGAGCAGAGGTTTGTCTGGGAGAAAAGATCCGGTCGGAAGCAAAGGGCGGGCCGGGGGCAGAGGTTCGTCCGGGAGCAGAGGTTTGGCCGGGAGAAAAGACCAGGCCGGGAGCAAAGGGCGGGCCGGGGGCAGAGATTTAGCCGGGAGAAAACATCAGGCCAGAAAAAATGATCAGGCCGGGAGCAAAGGGCGGTCCGGGGGCAGAGGTTTAACCGGGAGCAGAGGTTTAGCCGGGAGAAAAGATCAGGCCGGGAGCAAAGGGCGGGCCGGGGTAAGAGGTTTAGCCAGGAGAAAAGATCAGGCCGGGAGCAAAGGGCGGGGCGGGAGCAGAGGTTTAGCCGGGAGAAAAGATCAGACCGGGAGCAAAGGGCGGGCCGGGGGCAGAGGTTTAACCGGGAGCAGAGATTTAGCCGGGAGAAGAGATCAGGCCGGGAGCAAAGGGCGGGCCAGGGGCAGAGGTTCAACCGGGAGCAGAGGTTTGGCCGGGAGAAAAGATCAGGCCGGGAGCAGAAGTTTGGCCGGGAGAAAAGGTGGGGCCGGGAGAAAAGATGGGGCCGGGAGAAAAGGTCAGGGCGGGAGCAAAGATCAGACGCGCAGAAAAGGTTAATCCAGAAGAAAAAGGTCAGGTCGGGAGCACAAGTCAGGCCGGGAGCAGAGGTTTGTCTGGGAGAAAAGATCCGGTCGGAAGCAAAGGGCGGGCCGGGGGCAGAGGTTCGTCCGGGAGCAGAGGTTTGGCCGGGAGAAAAGACCAGGCCGGGAGCAAAGGGCGGGCCGGGGGCAGAGATTTAGCCGGGAGAAAACATCAGGCCAGAAAAAATGATCAGGCCGGGAGCAAAGGGCGGTCCGGGGGCAGAGGTTTAACCGGGAGCAGAGGTTTAGCCGGGAGAAAAGATCAGGCCGGGAGCAAAGGGCGGGCCGGGGGCAGAGGTTTAGCCAGGAGAAAAGATCAGGCCGGGAGCAAAGGGCGGGGCGGGAGCAGAGGTTTAGCCGGGAGAAAAGATCAGACCGGGAGCAAAGGGCGGGCCGGGGGCAGAGGTTTAACCGGGAGCAGAGGTTTAGCCGGGAGAAAAGATCAGGCCGGGAGCAGAAGTTTGGCCGGGAGAAAAGGTGAGGCCGGGAGAAAAGGTGGGGCCGGGAGAAAAGGTCAGGGCGGGAGCAAAGGTCAGACGCGCATAAAAGGTTAATCCAGAAGAAAAAGGTCAGGTCGGGAGCACAAGTCAGGCCGGGAGCAGAGGTTTGTCCGGGAGAAAAGATCCGGTCGGAAGCAAAGGGCGGGCCGGGGGCAGAGGTTTGTCCGGGAGCAGAGGTTTAGCCGGGAGAAAACATCAGGCCGGCAGCAGAGGGCGGGCCGGGGGCAGAGATTTAGCCGGGAGAAAACATCAGGCCAGAAGAAAGGTTCAGGCCGGGAGCAAAGGGCGGGCCGGGGGCAGAGGTTTAGCCAGGAGAAAAGATCCGGTCTGAAACAAAGGGCGGTACGGGGGCAGAGGTTTAACCGGGAGAAAAGACCAGGCCGGGAGCAAAGGGCGGGCCGGGAGCAAAGGTCAGGCCCGCTGAAAAGGTTAATTCGGAAGAAAAAGGTAAGATCGGGAGCACAGGTCAGGCTGGGAGCAGAGGTTTAGCCGGGAGAAAAGATGGGGCTGGGAGCAAATGGCGGGCCGGGGGCAGACGTTTAACCGGGAGCAGAGGTTTAGCCGGGAGAAAAGATCAGGCCGGGAGTAAAGTGCGGGGCAGGGCAGAGGTTTAACCCGGATCAGAGGTTTAGGCGGGAGAAAAGATCAGGCCAGGAGCAAAGGGCGGGCCGGGGGCAGAGGTTTAAACGGGAGCAGAGTTTTAGCCGGGAGAAAAGATCAGGCCGGGAGCAAAGGGCGGGCCGGGAGCAGAGGTTTAACCGGGAGCAGAGGTTTAGCTGGGAGAAAAGATCAGGCCGGGAGCAGAGGTTGGGCCGGGAGCAGAGGTCAGGCCGGGGGAAAAGGTGGGGCCGGGAGTAAAGATGGTGCCGGGAGCAAAGGGCAGGGCGGGTGCAAAGGTCAGACCCGCAGAAAATGTCAGGTCAGGGGCAGAGGTCAGGCCGGGAGCAGAAGGTTAGCCAGCAGAAAAGATTAGGCCGGGATCAAAGGTCAGACCCGCAGAAGACGTTAGGCGGGAAGAAAAAGGTCTTGCTGGGAGCAGAGGTTTGGTCGGGAGAAAAGGTGGGGCCGGGAGCAAAGGTCAGGCCCGCCGAAAAGGTTAATCCGGAAGAAAAAGGTCAGGTCGGGAGCACAGGTTAGCCGGGGAAAAGAGGTTTAGCCGGGAGAAAAGATTAGGCGGGAGCAAAGGTCGGGCCGGGAGCAGAGATGTGGCCGGGAGTAAAGGTGGGGTGGGGAGAAAAGTTCGTGCCGGGAGCAAAGGGTGGGCCGGGAACAGAGGTTTAGCTGGGAGCAGAGGTTTGGCCAGGAGAAAAGATCAGGCCGGGAGCAAAGGGCAGACCCGCAGAAAAGGTCCGGCCGGGAACTCAGGACCGACGGGGAGAAAAGGTGGGGCGAGCTGGGGACCGACCCAGGGGAGGACTGCGAGCCCGGGAAGGGCAAGGGCCAAGACGAGCCGGGGGGCGGGGGGGGATGGGGAGGCCAGCAGCAGAAACGGGGTGGCGGCGGCCAGGGCCGAGGGGCAGGGCCGGAGACGAGGGCGGCAGGTGCTCCGGGAAGACCGGAGGCCGGGGACCAAGCGGAGGCCAGGCAGATGGCAGGGCCCGAGGCCAAGGCCAGGCGACGGGAGGACAAGGGGGGCGGCGAGAGGGGAAAGGGGGGCGCGAGGGGCCAAAGGGCAAGGCCGGGAACAAGGGGGGCGGGCGAAAAGCCGGCGGGAGGGGGCAAACGGGAGCCGGGGCCAAAGGGCAGGGCTGGAGCCGCCGGGAGGAGGCCCCGACAAGGGCTGGGGAAACCAGGGAAATGGCGACGGGCCGGGGCCAAGGGGGCGCCTCGGGCCAGAAGGGAGGGCGCACAGAGCCAGGCCAGGCCAGGCCAGGCCAGGCCAGGCCAGGCCAGGGGGAGAGAGCCGGGCCGAGAGCAAGACGGGAGGGCCCAAGACGGGGAAAAGCGGGGGAAGACCGGGCCGTCCCGTGGGGGGGCCAGTGGGGCCGGAGAGTCCAAAGCCAAACGAAGAACAAGAAGAAGAAGAAGAAGAAGAAGAAGAAGAATCCTCCGCTTGCTCCTCCTCCTCCTCCGACGCATCTGGCTGGTCGGGGCAAGGGGGGAGGAGGTGGGGGGGGCGGCTGGTCCAGCCGCTCAGGGACGGATCCTGCCAAGGTGGCGGCGGCGACGACCGTGAGGGCGACTCGGAGTGTCCGGCGCCCCCGCCCCCCGACTCACGTGCAGGTGCTCTCCATCTTCTCCCACTAAGGTCGGGGTGGCCCCGCCGAGGGGCGGGCAGCAGCCTCCAGCGTCGGGCCCGGGCGGGCCTGGGCAGCGCCGCCGGCAGGCCCCACTGCGGTTCGGGCCTGGCAGGGCGAGAGAAACAAAGGCCAGGGTGAGCCAGCCAGCCAGCCAGCCAGCCAGCTCCCACCTACGGCCGAGCTGCGGGGCCCCTGCCGGCCCGCCCACCCTCCCTGGCGGCCGCGGGGCCGTGGCCTAGGCACCGCGACGTCAGTGACCATCAGCCGCCCCCGCCCCCCCCTCAGCCCGGAAAGGGGGCCAGCTGGGCAAGGGAGCGGCAGGGTCTCCTCGGGGGCCGGGGCCGGCCCGGGGCGGGGAGGGCGGCGGTCCTTGCGGTGCTGCGCCTGTCCACGGCCGAGCGGACCGGACTGGCCGGCCGCAAGAAGCCCGGAACCCCGGGGTCCCGGGAAGCAGCGTGGCGCAGTGGAAATGGCATGGGCTTTGGAGGCAGGGCTCATGAGTTCGAATCCCAGCTCTGCTACTTGTCAGCTGTGTGACTGTGGGCAAGTCACTTAACTTCTCTGAGCCTCAGTTCCCTCATCTGTAAAATGGGGATTAAGACTGAGCCCCACGTGGGACAACCCGATTCCCCTGGGTCTACCCCAGCACTTAGAACGGTGCTCGGCACATAGTAAGCGCTTAATAAATACCAACATCCCGCGGCTTCCCCCGCCACCACTCACCCAGGCATACACCCGCCCCCGCGCCTCACCCCCGCCGCCTGGAGTGGCAGCGCAGTGGCCACTCAGGTAGAGGACCGAGGTGGCAGGGGGATCGGACTCTGGGAGAACACCGACAAGCCCCCAAGCCCGAGAGCGGCACCGGGCGCCCGACGGGGTACCGACATGGGCCCCATAATGGGGCGGCGCCCAGTCCGCCACAGCGCAAAGGTGGCGGGGGGCGGGGGCTGGGCCCATGGGGAGGGGAGGGCCACCAGAGGGGACCGAGGCAACAGTCGGGCCCGGGCGGACCCTGGAGACCGAGGGAGACGGGGCGGCCGGAAGGAGAAGGCGAGACGGGGAGAAGAAAAAAAAGCGGGGGGCGAGGGGAGGCGGGCGGGGGTGTTGGGGGGAAAGTGGGGCCCGGGGACAGAGTGGGGCTGGGCGCCAAAAGGACGGGAGGCCAAAGGGGGAGAACGGGAGGAGAAAGGGGACCGAGGGCAAAAGGTGGGGCCGGGAAGCCGGCTGACGGGCCGCAAAAAGGGGGACTTAGGACAAAGGGGGAGGCCCGGAGAAAAAGGACCGCGGCGACAAAAGCCCGGGCCCTGGAACAGAGGTCGGCGAAAGGAAAAGTCCCGACGAGGGGAAAAGGGCGTGGGTGTTGAGGCGACAAGGGGCCGGGGCCGGGAAAGGGGAGGCCAACAGCCGAGGGGAGGCCCGGACACAAAACGGAGCAGCCGAGGAGCAAAGGGGTCACCGGGAGCAGAGGTTGGGCCGGGAGCAAAGGTCAGACCCGCAGAAAAGGTTAGGCCAGAAGAAAAGGTCTGACCCGCAGAAAACGGTCAGGCCGGAAGAAAAGGTCAGGTCGGGAGCCCAGGTCAGGCCGGAAGCAGAGGTTGAGCCGGCAGAAAAGATTAGGACGGGAGCAAAGGTCGGCCCGGGAGCAGAGCTTTAGCCGGGAGCAGCGGTTTGGCCGGGAGCAAAGTTGGGGCTGGGAGCAGAGGCTGGACCCGCAGAAAAGTTTAGCCTGGAAGAAAAGGTCAGGTCGGGTGCACAGGTGAGGCCGGTAGCCGAGGTGGGGCCGGGAGCAAAGGCCACACCCGCAGAAAAGGTCAGGCCGGGAGTAAAGGTCAGGCCCGCAATAAAATTAGGCCGGAAGAAAAAGGTCAGGTCGGGAGCACAGGTCAGGCCGGGAGCAGAGGTGGGACCGGGAGCAAAGGTCAGACCCGCCAAAAAGGTTAGGCCGGAAGAAATGGTCAGGTCGGGAGCCCAGGTCAGGCCGGAAGCAGAGGTTTAGCCGGCAGAAAAGATTAGGACGGGAGCAAAGGTAGGGCCAGGAGCAGAGGTTTCGCCGGGAGCAGAGGTTTGGCCAGGAGCAAAGGTGGGGCTGGGAGCAGAGGCCAGACCCGCCGAAAAGGTTAGGCCGGAAGAAAAAGGTCGGGCCGGAGGAAAAGGTTTGGCCGGTAGGAAAGGGCAGGGTGGGAGAAAAGGTCAGACGCACAGAAAAGGTCCGGCCGGGAACTCAGGACCGACGGGGAGAATAGTTGGGGTGAGCTGGGGACCGACCCAGGGGAGGAGAGGGAGCCCGGGGAGGGCAGGGGCCAAGACGAGCCGGGCGGGGGCGGGGGCAAGGGGAGGCCAGCAGCAGAAACGGTGTGGCGGCGGCCAGGGCCGAGGGGGAGGGCCGGAGCCGAGGGCAGCGGGCGCTCCGGGAAGACCGGAGGCCGGGGACCAAGCAGAGGCCAGGCAGACGGCGGGTCCCGAGGCCAAGGTCAGGTGACAGGAGGACAAGGGGGGCGGCGAGAGGGGAAAAGGGGGCGCGAGGGGCCAAAGGGCAGGGCCGAGACGCCGGGAGGAGGCCCCGACAAGGGCTGGGGAAAGGAGGGAAAGGGCGCCGGGCTGGGGCCAAGGGGGAGTCTCGGGCCAGAAGGGAGGGCGCGGAGAGCCAGGCAAGCCTGGGCCGGGCCAGGCCAGGGGGAAGAGAGCCGGGGCGAGGGCAAGAGGGGAGGGACCAAGACGGGTAAAAGCGGGGGAAGACCGGGCCGGCCCGTGGGGGAGCCGCTGGGGCTGGAGAGTCCAAAGCCACCAGAAGAACAAGAAGAAGAAGAAGAAAAAGAAGAAGCCTCCTCCGCTTGCTGCTCCTCCTCCTCCTAAACCTTCGCGTCCTGCTGCTCGGGGGCAAGGGGGTGGGGGCGGTCCTGCGGGGCCTGGCTGTCCAGCCGCTCGGGGCAAGAGCCTGCCCTGGCAGCGTTGGCGGCGGGGGCGGCGGGGGTGCCTCCGAGGGTGCGGCACCCCCCCACCCCCCCAACGACTCACCTGCAGTTCCTCTCCTCCTCCCGCTCCAAGCCGGGGAGCGGCACTGGGCAGCCAACGGGGGGCTGACAGGGGCCCCACAATGGGGCGGTGCCCAGTCCGCCACAGCGCACAGCTGGCGGGGTTGGGGGGCCTGGGCCCATGGGGAGGCGAGGGCCACCGGAAAGGCCCGTGGCAACGGTCAGGCCCGGGCAGACCCGGGAGACCGAGGGAGACGGGTCGGCCGGGAGGAGAAGGCGAGACGGGGAGAAGAAAAAAAACGGGGGGCGTGGGGAGACGGGTTGGGGGGCTGGGGGGAAGGTGGGGCTCTGGGACAGAGTGGGGCCGGGCGCCAACAGGATGGGGAGGGGGAAGGGGGAAGCCGGGAGGAGAAAGGGGGCCGAGGGAAAAAGGTGGGGCCGGGAAGCCAGCTGACGGGCCGCGAAACGGGGGACCTAGGACAAAGGGGGAGGCCCGGAGAAAAGGGACCGCGGCGAAAAAAGGCCGGGCCCGGGAACAGGGGTTGGCGAGAGGAAAAGGTCCGACGAGGGGTAAGTGGGGTGTGGGGGGGGGGCGAGGCGACGAGGGGACGGGACCTGGAAAGGGGAGGCCAACAGCCGAGGAGGGGCCCGGACACAAACGGAGCAGCCGAGGGGCAAAGGGTACACCGGGAGCAGAGGTTGGGCCGGGAGCAAAGTTCAGACCCGCAGAAAAGATTAGGCCGGGAGCAAAGGTCAGACCCGCAGAAAAGGTTAGGCCGGAAGAAAAGGTCTGGTCGGGAGCACAGGGCAGGCCGGGAGCAGAGGTTTAGCCGGGAGGAAAGATTAGGCCGGGAGCAAAGGTCGGGCGGGGTGTAGAGGTTTAACCGGGAGCAGAGGTTTGGTCGGGAGCAAAAGTGGGACCGGGAGCTGAGGCCTGACCCGCCGAAAAGGTCAGGCCGGGAGCAAAGGTCAAGCCCGCAGAAAACCTTAGGCCGGAAGACAAACGGCGGGGCGAAAGAAATGGTCTGGCCGGGAGAAAAGGTGGGGCTGGGAGCAAAGGTCAGGCCCGCTGAAAAGGTTAATGCGGAAGAAAAAGGTAAGGTCGGGAGCACAGGTCAGGGCAGGAGCAGAGGTTAGACCCGCAGAAAAGGTTAGGGCGGAAGAAAAGTCAGACCCGCAGAGAAGTTTAGGCCGGAAGAAAAGGTCAGGTCGGGAGCACAGGTCAGGCTGGGAGCAGAGGTTTAGCCGGGAGAAAAGATGGGGCTGGGAGCAAATGGCGGGCCGGGGGCAGACGTTTAACCGGGAGCAGAGGTTTAGCTGGGAGAAAAGATCAAGCCGGGAGCAAAGGGCGGGCCGGGGGCAGAGGTTTAACCGGGAACAGAGGTTTAGCCGGGAGAAGAGATCAGGCCGGGAGCAAAGGGCGGGCCGGGGGCAGAGGTTTGGCCAGGAGAAAATATGGGGCTGGGAGAAAATGTCAGGCCGGGAGGAATGGGCGGGTCGGGGGCAGAGGTTTCACCGGGAGCAGAGGTTTACCCGGACGAAAACATCAGGCAGGGAGCAAAGGGCGGGCCGGGGGCAGAGGTGAGGCCGGGAGAAAAGGTCAGGCCAGGAGCAAAGGGCGGGCCGGGGGCAGAGGTTTGGCCGGGAGCAGAGGTTTAGCCGGGAGAAAAGATCAGGCCGGGAGCAAAGGGCGGGCCGGCGGCAGAGGTTTAACCGGGAGCAGAGGTTTAGCTGGGAAAAAAGATCAGGCCGGGAGCAAAGGGAGACCCGCAGAAAAGGTGGGGCCCGTAGCAAAGGTCAGGCCCGCAGAAAAGGTTAATCCGGAAGAAAAAGATCAGGTCGGAAGCACAGGTCTGGCCAGGAGCAGAGGTTTAGCCGGGAGAAAAGATGGGGCTGGGAGCAAATGGCGGGCCGGGGGCAGAGGTTTAACTGGGAGCAGAGATTTAGCCGGGAGGAAAGATCAAGCCGGGAGCAAAGGGCGGGCTGGGGGAGAGGTTTAACCAGGAGCAAAGGTTTAGCCGGGAGAAGAGATCAGGGTGGGACCAAAGGGCGGGCCGGGAGCAGAGGTTTAACCAGGAGCAGAGGTTTAGCCGGGAGAAAAGATCAGGCCGGGAGCAAAAGGCGGGCCGGGGGCAGAGGTTTAACCGGGAGCAGAGGTTTAGCCGGGAGAAAAGATCAGGCCGGGAGCAAAGGGTGGGCCGGGGGCAGAGGTTTAACCGGGAGCTGAGGTTTAGTCGGGAAAAAAGATCAGGCCGGGAGCAAAGGGCGGGCCGGCGGCAGAGGTTTAACCGGGAGCAGAGGTTTAGCCGGGAGAAAAGATCAGGCCGGGAGCAAAGGGCGGGCCGGGGGCAGAGGTTTAACCGGGAGCATTGGTTTAGCCGGGAAAAAATATCAGGCCGGGAGCAAAGGGAGACCCGCAGAAAAGGTGGGGCCAGGAGCAAAGGTCAGGCTCACAGAAAAGGTTAATCCAGATGAAAAAGGTCAGGTCTGGAGCACAGGTAAGGCCTCGGCCAGAGGTTTAGCTGGAAGAAAAGATCAGGCCGGGAGCAAAGGGGAGGCCGGGGGCAGAGGTTTAACCTGGAGCAGAGGTTTAGTCGGGAGAAAAGATCAGGCCGGGAGCAACGGGCGGGCCGGGGGCAGAGATTTAACCGGGAGCAGAGGTTTAGCCGGGAGAAAAGATGGGGCCGGGAGCAAAGATCGCGTCGGGAGCAGAGCCCAGACCCGCCGAAAAGTTCAGGCCGGAAGAAAAAGGTCAGGCCGGAGGAAAAGCTTTGGCCTGAAGAAAAGATCAGGCCGGAAAAAAACATCAGGCCCGGAGCAAAGGGCGGGGCAGGGGCACAGGTTTGGCCGGGAGAAAACATCAGGCCGGGAGCAAAGGGCGGGCCGGGGGCAGAGGTTTAGCGGGGAGAAAAGATCCGGTCGGAAGCAAAGGGCGGACCGGGGGCAGAGATTTAATCGGGAGCAGAGGTTTAGCCGGGAGAAAAGATGGGGCTGGGAGCAAAGGGCGGGCCGGGAGCAGAGGTTTGGCCGTGAGAAAAGATCAGGCCGGGAGCAAAGGGCGGGCCGGGGGCAGAGGTCAGGCCGGGAGAAAACATCAGGCCGGGAGCAAACGGCGGGCCGGGGGCAGAGGTTTGGCCGGAAGAAAACATCAGGCCGAGAGCAAAGGGCGGGCCGCGAGCAGAGGTTTGTCCGGGAGAAAAGATCAGGACGGAAGAAAAGATCAGGCCGGGAGCAAAGGGCGGGCCGTGGGCAGAGGTTTCACCGGGAGCAGAGGTTTGGCCAGGAGAAAAGATCAGGCCGGGAGAAAAGGGCGGGCCGGGGGCAGAGGTTTAACCGGGGGCACAGGTTTGGCCGGGAGAAAAAATCAGGCCGGGAGCAAAGGGCAGGCCCGCAGAAAAGGTGGGGCCGGGAGCAAAGGTAAGGCCCGCAGAAAAGATTGATCCGGAAAAAAAGATCAGGTCGGAAGCACAGGTCAGGCCAGGAGCAGAGGTTTAGCCGGGAGAACAGATGGGGCTGGGAGCAAATGACGGGCCGGGGGCAGACGTTTAACCGGGAGCAGAGGTTTAGAGGGGAGAAAAGATCAAGCCGGGAGCAAAGGGCTGGCCGGGGGCAGAGGTTTAACCGGGAACAGAGGTTTAGCCGGGAGAAGAGATCAGGCCGGGAGCAAAGGGCGGGCCGGGGACAGAGGTTTGGCCAGGAGAAAATATGGGGCTGGGAGAAAAGGTCAGGCCGGGAGGAAAGGGCGGGCCGGGGGCAGAGGTTTCACCGGGAGCAGAGGTTTACCCGGAAGTAAACATCAGGTCGGGAGCAAAGGGCGGGCCGGGGGCAGAGGTCAGGCCGGGAGAAAAGGTCAGGCCAGGAGCAAAGGGCGGGCCGGGGGCAGAGGTTTGGCCGGGAGCAGAGGTTTAACCGGGAGAAAAGATCAGGCCGGGAGCAAAGGGCGGGCCGGGGGCAGAGGTTTAACCGGGAGCAGAGGTTTAGCTGGGAGAAAAGATCAGGCCGGGAGCAAAGGGCGGGCCGGGGGCAGAGGTTTAACCGGGAGCAGTGGTTTAGCCGGGAGAAAAGATCAGGCCGGGAGCAAAGGGCGGGCCGGGAGCAGAGGTTTAACCGGGAGCAGAGGATGGGCCGGGAGCAGAGGTTTAGCCGTGAGAAAAGATCAGGCCGGGAGCAAAGGGCAGGCCGGGAGCAGAAGTTTATCCGGGAGCAGAGGTTTGGCCAGGAGAAAAGATCGGGCCGGGGGCAGAGGTTTAAGCGGGAGCAGAGGTTTAGCCGGGAGAAAAGATGGGGCCGGGAGCAAATGGCGGGCCGCGGCCCAAGGTTTAACCGGGACCAGATATTTAGCCGGGAGAAAACATCAGGCCGGAAGCAAAGCGCGGGCCGGGGGCAAAGGTTTAGCCGGGGGAAAAGATCAGGCCGGGAGCAAAGGGCGGGACCGGAGCACAGGTTTAGCGGGGAGAAAAGATCCGGTCGGAAGCAAAGGGCGGACCGGGGGCAGAGGTCAGGCCGGGAGAAAACATCAGGCCGGGAGAAATGATGGGGCCGGGAGCAAAGGGCGGGCCGGGGACAGAGGTCAGGCCGGGAGAAAACATCAGGCCGGGAGCAAAGGGCGGGCCGGGGTCAGAGGTTTTCCCGGGAGCAGAGGTTTAGCCGGGAGAAAACCTCAGGCCGGGAGCAAAGGGCGGGCCGGGGGCACAGGTCAGGCCGGGAGAAAACATCAGGCCGGGAGCAAAGGGCGGGCCGGGGGCAGAGGTTTGGCCACGAGAAAATATGGGGCTGGGAGAAAAGATCAGGCCGGGAGGAAAAGGCGGGGCGGGGGCAGAGGTCAGGCCGGAGGAAAACATCAGGCCGGGAGCAAAGTGCGGGCCGGGAGGAGAGGTTTAGCCAGGAAAAAAGATCAGGCCGGGAGCAAAGGGAGACCCGGAGAAAAGGTGGGCCCGGGAGCAAAGGTCAGGCCCGCAGAAAAGATTAATCCGGAAGAAAAAGATCAGGTCGGAAGCACAGGTCAGGCCAGGAGCAGAGGTTTAGCCGGGAGAAAAGATGGGGCTGGGAGCAAATGGCGGGCCGGGGGGCAGAGGTTTAACTGGGAGCAGAGGTTTAGCCGGGAGGAAAGATCAAGCCAGGAGCAAAGGGCGGGCCGGGGGAGAGGTTTAACCGGGAGCAGAGGTTTAGCCGGGAGAAGAGATCAGGCCGGGAGCAAAGGGCGGGCCGGGAGCAGAGGTTTAACCGGGAGCAGAGGTTTAGCCGGGAGAAAAGATCAGGCCGGGAGCAAAGGTTTAACCGGGAGCAGAGGTTTAGCCGGGAGAAAAGATCAGGCCGGGAGCAAAGTTCGGGCCGGGAGCACAGCTTTAGCCGGCAGCAGAGGTTTGTACGGGAGGAAAGATCAGGCCGGGAGCAAAGGGCAGACCCGCAGAAGAGGTTTAGCTGAGAGAAATGGTCAGGCCGGGAGCGGAGGTTTGGCCGGCAGCAAAGGTGGGGCCGGGAGCAAAGGTGAGGCCCGCAGAAAAGGTTAATCAGGAAGAAAAAGGTCAGGTCGGGAGCACAGGTCAGGCCGGGAACAGAGGTTTAGCCGGGAGGAAAGATTAGGCAGGGAGCAAAGGTCGGGCCGGGAGCAGAGGTTTGGCCTGGAGCAGAGGTTTGGCCGGGAGAAAAGGTGGGGCGGGGAGCAAAGGTCGCGCCGGGAGCAAAGGGCAGGCCGGGAACAGAGGTTTGGCCGGGAGAAAAGATCAGGCCGGGAGCAAATGTTGGGCCGGGAGCCGAGGTTTAGCCGGGATCAGAGGTTTGGCCGGGAGCAAAAGTGGGGCCGGGAGCAAAGATCAGACCCGCAGAAAAGGTTGGGCCGGAAGAAATGGTCAGGTCAGCAGCACAGGTCAGGCTGGGAGCAGAGGTTTGGCCGGCAGCAAAGGTGGGGCCGGGAGCAAAGGCCAGACACGCAGAAATGGTCAGGCCGGGGGCAAATGTCGGGCCGGGAGCAGAGGTTTAGCCGGGAGCAGAGGTTTGGCCGGGAGAAAATATCAGGCCGGGAGCAAAGGGCAGACCCGCCGAAAAGGTGGGGCAGGGAGCAAAGGTCTGACCCGCCGAAAAGGTTTAGCTGAGAGAAAAGGTCAGGCTGGGAGGAGAGGTTTGGCCGGGAGAAAAGGTGGGGCCTGGAGCAAAGGGCAGGGCGGGAGCAAAGGTCAGACGCGCAGAAAAGGTCCGGCCGGGAGGTCGGGACCGACGGGGAGAAAAGGTGGGGCGAGCTGGGGACCGACCCAGGGGAGGAGAGGGTGCCCGGGGAGGGCAGGGGCCAAAACGAGCCGGGCGAGGCAAGGGGAGGAAGGCTGGAGCCCAGGGGGAGTCAGGGGGGGCTGGCCCGGGGAGGCCAGCAGCCAAAACGGGCTGGCGGCAGCCAGGCACGAGGGGGAGGGCCAGAGCCGAGGAGAAACGATCAGGCCAGGAGCAAAGGGCGGGCCGGGGGTAGAGGTTTAACCGGGAGCAGAGGTTTAGCTGGGAGAAAAGATCAGGCCGGGAGCAAAGGGCGGGCCGGGGGCAGAGGTTTAACCGGGAGCAGAGGTTTAGCCGGGAGAAAAGATCAGGCCGGGAGCAAAGGGCGGGCCGGGGGCAGAGGTTTAACCCGGAGCAGAGGTTTAGCCGGGAGAAAAGATCAGGCTGGGAGCAAAGGGCGGGCCGGGAGCAGAGGTTTAGCCGGTAGAAAAGATCAGGCCAGGAGCAAAGGGAGACCCGCAGAAAAGGTGGGGCCGGGAGCAAAGGTCAGGCCCGCAGAAAAGGGTAATCTTGAAGAAAAAGGTCAGGTCTGGAGCACAGGTAAGGCCTCGGCCAGAGGTTTAGCCAGAAGAAAAGATCAGGCCGGGAGCAAAGGGCGGGCCGGGAGCAGAGGGTTAACCGGGAGCACAGGTTTAGCCGGGAGAAAAGATCAGGCCGGGAGCAAAGGGTGGGCAGGGGGCAGAGGTTTAGCCAGGTGAAAAGATCAGGCCGGGAGAAAAGGGCGGGCCGGTGGCAGAGGTTTAACCTGGAGCAGAGGTTTAGCCGGGAGAAAAGATCAGGCCGGGAGCAAAGGGCGGGCCGGCCGCAGAGGGTTAACCGGGAGCAGAGGTTTAGCCGGGAGAAAAGATCAGGCCGGGAGCAAAGGGTGGGCCGGGGGCAGAGGTTTAGCCAGGAGAAAAGATCAGGCCGGGAGCAAAGGGCGGGCCGGGGGCAGAGGTTTAACCGGGAGCAGAGGTTTAGCCGGGAGAAAAGATCAGGCCGGGAGCAAAGGGCGGGCCGGCGGCAGAGGTTTAACCGGGAGCAGAGGTTGGGCCGGGAGCAGAGGTTTAGCCGGGAGAAAAGATCAGGCCGGGAGCAAAGGGAGTGCCGGGGGCAGAGTTTAACCGGGAGCAGAGGTTTAGCCGGGAGAAAAGATCAGGCCGGGAGCAAAGGGCGGGCCGGCGGCAGAGGTTTAACCGGGAGCAGAGGTTTAGCCGGGAGAAAAGATCAGGCCGGGAGCAAAGGGCGGGCCGGGGGCAGAGGTTTAACCGGGAGCATTGGTTTAGCCGGGAAAAAAGATCAGGCCGGGAGCAAAGGGAGACCCGCAGAAAAGGTGGGGCCGGGAGCAAAGGTCAGGCCGCAGAAAAGGTTAATACAGAACAAAAAGTTCAGGTCTGGTGCACAGGTCAGGCCGCGGGCAGAGGTTTAGCCAGGAGAAAAGACCAGGCCGGGAGCAAAGGACGGGCCGGGAGCAGAGGTTTAGCCGGGAGAAAAGATCAGGCCGGGAGCAAAGGGCGGCCCTTGGGCAGAGGTTTAACTGGGAGCAGTGGTTTAGGCGGGAGAAAAGATCAGGCTGGGAGAAAAGGGCGGGGCGTGTCAGAGGTTTAACCCGGACCAGAAATTTAGCCGGGAGAAAAGATCAGGCCGGGAGCAAAGGGCGGGCCGGGGGCAGAGGTTTAACCGGGAGCAGAGGTTGGGCCGGGAGTAGAGGTTTAGCCAGGAGAAAATATCAGGCCAGGAGCAAAGGGCGGGCCGGGAGCAGAGGTTTAGCCGGGAGAAAAGATCAGGCCGGGAGCAAACGGCGGGCCGGGGGCAGAGGTTTAACCGGGAGCAGAGGTTTAGCCGGGAGAAAAGATCAGGCCGGGAGCAAAGGGCGGGCCCGGGGGCAGACGTTTAACCGGGAGCAGAGGTTTAGCCGGGAGAGAAGATCACGCCGGGAGCAAAGGGCGGGCCGGGGGCAGAGGTTTAACCGGGAGCAGAGGTTGGGCCGGGAGCAGAGGTTTAGCCGGGAGAAAAGATCAGGCCGGGAGCAAAGGGCGGGCCAGGGCAGAGGTTTAACGGGGAGCAGAGGTTTAGCCGGAAGAAAAGATCAGGCCGGGAGTAAAGGGCGGGCCGGGGGCAGAGGTTTAACCGGGAGCAGAGGTTGGGCCGGGAGCAGAGGTTTAGCCGGGAGAAAAGATCAGGCCGGGAGCAAAGGGCGGGCCGGGGGCAGAGGTTTAACCGGGAGCAGAGGTTTAGCCGGGAGAAAAGGTCAGGCCAGGAGCAAAGGGCGGGCCGGAGGCAGAGGTTTAACCGGGAGCAGAGGTTTAACCGGGAGAAAAGATGGGGCCGGGAGCAAAGGGCGGGCCGGGGGCAGAGGTTTAACCCGGACCAGAGGTTTAGCCGGAAGAAAAGATCAGGCCGGGAGCAAAGGGCGGGCCGGGGGCAGAGGTCAGGCCGGGAGAAAACATCAGGCCGGGAGCAAAGGTCAGGCCCGCAGAAAAGGTTAATCCGGAAGAAAAAGATCCGGTCGGAAGCAAAGGGCGGGCCGGGGGCAGAGATTTAACCGGCAGCAGAGGTTTAGCCGGGAGAAAAGATCAGGCCGGGAGAAAAGGTCAGGCCGGGAGAAAACATCAGGCCGGGAGAAAAGGTGAGGCTGGGAGCAAAGGGCGGGCTGGGGGCAGAGGTTTAGCTGGGAGAAAAGATGGGGCTGGGAGCAAATGGCGGGCCGGGGGCAGAGGTTTAACCGGGAGCAGAGGTTTAGCCGGGAGGAAAGATCAGGCCGGGAGCAAAGGGCGGGCCGGGGGCAGAGGTTTAACCGGGAGCAGAGGTTTAGCCGGGAGAAAAGATCAGACCCGGAGCAAAGGTCGCGCCAGGAGCACAGGCCAGACCCGCCGAAAAGGTCAGGGCGGAAGAAAAAGGTCGGGCGGAGGAAAAGGTCTGGCCGCAAGCAGAGGTTTGGCCGGGAGAAAAGATCAGGCCGGGAGCCAAGAGCGGGCCGGGGGCAGAGGTCAGGCCGGGAGCAGAGGTTTAGCCGGGAAGAAAAATCAGGCCGGGAGCAAATGGCGGGCCGGGGGCAGAGGTTTAACCGGGAGCAGAGGTTTAGCCGGGAGAAAACATCAGGCCGGGAGCAAAGGGCGGGCCGGAAGCAAAGGTCAGACGCGCAGAAAAGCTTTAGCTGAGATAAAAGATCAGGGCGGGAGCAGAGGTTTGGGCGGGAGAAAAGGTGGGGCAAGGAGAAAAGGTCGCGCCAGGAGCAAAGGGTGGGCCGGGAGCCGAGGTTAAGCCAGGAAAAAGGTCAGACGCGCAGAAAAGTTCCAGCCGGGAGCTCAGGACCGACGGGGAGAAAAGGTGGGGCGAGCTGGGGACCGACCCAGGGGAGGAGAGGGAGCGCGGGGAGGGCAGGGGCCAAGACGAGCCGGGAGGGGGGCAAGGGGAGGCCAGCAGCAGAAACGGGGTGGCGGCGGCCAGGGCCGAGGGGGAGGGCCGGAGCCGAGAGCGGCGGGCGCTCCGGGAAGACCGGAGGCCGGGGACCAAGCGGAGGGCAGGCAGATGGCGGGGCCCGATGCCAAGGCCAGGCGACGGGAGGACAAGGGGGGCGGCGAGAGGGGAAAGGGGGGCGCGAGAGGCCAAAGGGCAAGGCCGGGACCAAGGGGGGTGGGCGAAAAGCTGGCAGGAGGGGGCAAAGGGGAGCCGAGGCTAAAGGGCCGGGCCATAGCCGCTGGGAGGAGGCCCTGACAAGCGCTGGGGAAACGAGGGAAACGGCGCCGGGCCGGGGCCGAGGGGGCGCCTCGGGCCAGAAGGGAGGGCGCGCAGAGCCAGGCCAGGCCAGGCCAGGCCAGGCCAGGGGGAAAGAGCCGGGCCGAGGGCAAGACGGGAGAGCCAAAGACGGGGAAAAGTGGGGGAAGACCGGGCCGTCCCGTGGGGGGGCCGGTGGGGCCGGAGAGTCCAAAGCCAAAAGAAGAAGAAGAAGAAGAAGAAGAAGAATCCTCCGCTTGCTCCTCCTCCTCCTCCGACGCATCCGGCTGGTCGGGGCAAGGGAGGAGGAGGTGGGGGGGCCGGCTGGTCCGGCGGGGCCTGGCTGTCCAGCCGCTCAGGGACGGATCCTGCCCAGGCGGCGGCGGCGGCGACGACCGTGAGGGCGACTCGCAGTGTCCGGCGCCCCCCCCCGACTCACGTGCAGGTGCTCTCCATCCTCTCCCACTAAGGTCGGGGTGGCCCCACCGAGGGGCGGGCAGCAGCCTCCAGCGTCGGGCTCGGGCGGGCCAGGGCGGCGCCGCCAGCAGGCCCCACTGCGGTTCGGGCCTGGCAGGGCGAGAGAAACAAAGGCCAGAGTGAGCCAGCCAGCCAGCCAGTGAGACAGCCCCCACCTCCGGCCCAGCTGCGGGACCCCTGCCCGCCCGCCCGCCGGCCCTCCCTGGCGGCCGCGTTTCCCTGGCCTGGGCCCCGTGACGTCCGTGACCATTGGCCGCCCCCGCCCCACCAGGACCCCCCGCCCCCCCCCAGCCGGGAAAGGGGGCCAGCTGGGCGGGGGAGCGGCGGGGTCTCCGTGGGGTCGGGGCCAGCCTGGGGCGGGGAGGGTGGCGGGGCTTGGGCAGCTGCGCGTGTCCACAGCCGAGCGGAACTGACTGGCCGGCCGCAAGGAGCCCGGACCACCGGTGTCCCGGGAGGGCCCTACGTCTCATCCCACGGATATCCCGACCCCCAGTGACCCAGGCAGACGCACCCCCACCGCCTCCCCCCGCGCCACCTGGGGTGGAAGCGCAGCAGCCACACAGGGAGAGGGCCGAGGGAGCAAGGGGAACGGACCCCAGGAGAACAGCGACGAGCCTCCAAGCCCGGGAGCGGCACCGGGCACCCGACGGGGGGCCGACAGGGGCCCCACAATGGGGCGGCGCCCAGTCCGCCACAGCGCACAGGGGCCGGGGTGGGGGGGAGCCTGGGCCCATGGGGAGGGGAGGGCACACAGGGAGGCCCGTGGCAACAGTCAGGCCCGGGCGGACCCAGGAGACCAAGGGAGACGGGTCGGCCGGGAGGAGATGGCGAGACGGGGAGAAGAAAAAAAAGCAGGGGCGAGGACAGACTGGCGGGTGTGCTGGGGGTAAAGTGGGGCCCGGGGACAGAGTGGGGCCGGGCGCCAAAAGGACGGGAGGGGCTCTCAGGCCGGGAGCAAAGGGCGGGCCGGGGGCAGAGGTTTAACTGGGAGCAGAGGTTTAGCCGGGAGAAAAGATCAGGCCGGGAGCAAAGGGTGGGCCAGGATCAGAGGTTTAGTGGGGAGAAAAGATCAGGCCGGGAGCAAAGGGCGGGCCGGGGGCAGAGGTTTAACCGGGATCAGAGGTTTAGTGGGGAGAAAAGATCAGGCCGGGAGCAAAGGGCGGGCCGGGGGCAGAGGTTTAACCGGGAGCAGAGTTTTAGCCGGGAGAAAAGATCAGGCCGGGAGCAAAGGGCGGGCCGGGGGCAGAGGTTTAACCGGGAGCAGAGGTTTAGCCGGGAGAAAAGATCAGGCCGGGAGCAAAGGGTGGGCAGGGGGCAGAGGTTTAGCCGGGAGAAAAGATCAGGCCGGGAGCAAAGGGCGTGCCTTGGGCAGAGGTTTAACCGGGAGCAGTGGTTTAGGCGGGAGAAAAGATCAGGCCGGGAGAAAAGGGCGAGGCGGGTCAGAGGTTTAACCCGGACCAGAAATTTAGCCGGGAGAAAAGATCAGGCCGGGAGCAAAGGGCGGGCCGGGGGCAGAGGTTCAAAGGGGAGCAGAGTATTAGCCGGGAGAAAATAACAAGCCGGGAGCAAAGGGCGGGCCGGGACAGAGGTTTAACTGGGAGCAGAGGTTTAGCCAGGAGAAAAGATCAGGCGGGGAGCAAAGGGCGGGCCGGGAGCACAGGTTTAACCGGGAGTAGAGGTTTAGCCGGGAGAAAAGATCAGGCCGGGAGCAAAGGGCGGGCCGGGGGCAGAGGTTTAACCGGGAGCAGAGGTTTAGCCGGGAGAAAAGATCAGGCCGGGAGCAAAGGGCGGGCCGGGGGCAGAGGTTTAGCAGGGAGAAAAGATCAGGCCGGGAGCAAAGCGAGTGCCGGGGGCAGAGGTTTAACCGGGAGCAGAGGTTTAGCCGGGAGAAAAGATCAGGCCGGGAGCAAAGGGCGGGCCGGCGGCAGAGGTTTAACCGGGAGCAGAGGTTTAGCCGGGAGAAAAGATCAGGCCGGGAGCAAAGGGCGGGCCGGGGGCAGAGGTTTAACCGGGAGCATTGGTTTAGCCGGGAAAAAAGATCAGGCCGGGAGCAAAGGGAGACCCGCAGAAAAGGTGGGGCCGGAAGCAAAGGTCAGGCCGCAGAAAAGGTTAATACAGAAGAAAAAGGTCAGGTCTGGTGCACAGGTCAGGCCGCGGGCAGAGGTTTAGCCAGGAGAAAAGACCAGGCCGGGAGCAAAGGACGGCCCGGGAGCAGAGGTTTAGCCGGGAGAAAAGATCAGGCTGGGAGCAAAGGGCGGGCCTTGGGCAGAGGTTTAACCGGGAGCAGTGGTTTAGGGGGGAGAAAAGATCAGGCCGGGAGAAAAGGGCGGGGCGGGTCAGAGGTTTAACCCGGACCAGAAATTTAGCCGGGAGAAAAGATCAGGCCGGGAGCAAAGGGCGGGCCGGGGGCAGAGGTTTAAAGGGGAGCAGAGTTTTAGCCAGGAGAAAAGAACAGGCCGGGAGCAAAGGCCGGGCCGGGACAGAGGTTTAGCTGGGAGCAGAGGTTTAGCCGGGAGAAAAGATCAGGCCGGGAGCAAAGGGTGGGCCGGGAGCACAGGTTTAACCGGGAGTAGAGGTTTAGCCGGGAGAAAAGATCAGGCCGGGAGCAAAGGGAGACCCGCAGAAAAGGTGGGGCCGGGAGCAAAGGTCAGGCCCGCAGAAAAGGTTAATCCGGAAGAAAAAGATCAGGTCAGAAGCACAGGTCAGGCCAGGAGTAGAGATTTAGCCGGGAGAAAAGATGGGGCTGGGAGCCAATGGCGGGCCGGGGGCAGAGGTTTAACCGGGAGCAGAGGTTTAGCCGGGAGGAAAGATCAAGCCGGGAGCAAAGGGCGGGCCGGGGGAGAGGTTTAACCGGGAGCAGAGGTTTAGCCAGGAGAAGAGATCAGGACGGGAGCAAAGGGCGGGCCGGGAGCAGAGGTTTAACCGGGAGCAGAGGTTTAGCCGTGAGAAAAGATCAGGCCGGGAGCAAAAGGCGGGCCGGGGGCAGAGGTTTAACCGGGAGCAGAGGTTTAGCCGGGAGAAAAGATCAGGCCGGGAGCAAAAGGCGGGCCGGGGGCAGAGGTTTAACCGGGAACAGAGGTTTAGCCGGGAGAAAAGATCAGGCCGGGAGCAAAGGGCGGGCCGTGTGTAGAGGTTTCACCGGGAGCAGAGGTTTAGCCGGGAGAAAAGATCAGGCCGGGAGCAAAGGGTGGGCCGGGGGCAGAGGTTTATCCGGGAGCACTGGTTTAGCTGGGAGAAAATATCAGGCCGGGAGCAAAGGGCGGGCCGGGAGGAGATGTTTAGCCGGGAGAAAAGATCAGGCCGGGAGCAAAGGGCGGGCCGGCGGCAGAGGTTTACCCGGGAGCATTGGTTTAGCCGGGAAAAAAGATCAGGCCGGGAGCAAAGGGAGACCCGCAGAAAAAGTGGGGCTGGGAGCAAAGGTCAGGCCCGCAGAAAAGGTTAATACAGAAGAAAAATGTCAGGTCTGGAGCATAGGTCAGGCCGGGAGCAGAGGTTTAGCCGGGAGAAAAGATCAGGCCGGGAGCAAAGGGCGGGCCGGGGGCAGACGTTTAACCGGGATCAGAGGTTTAGCCGGGAGAAAAGATCAGGCCGGGAGCAAAGGGCGGGCCGGGGGCAGAGGTGTAACTGGGAGCAGAGGTTTAGCCGGGAGAAAAGATCAGGCCGGGAGCAAAGGGTGGGCTGGGATCAGAGGTTTAGTGGGGAGAAAAGATCAGGCCGGGAGCAAAGGGCGGGCCGGGGGCAGAGGTTTAACCGGGAGCAGAGGTTTAGCCGGGAGAAAAGATAAGGCCGGGAGCAAAGGGCGGGCCGGGGGCAGAGGTTTAACCGGGAGCAGAGGTTTAGCCGGGAAAAACGATCAGGCCGGGAGCAAAGGGAGACCCGCAGAAAAGGTGGGGCCGGGAGCAAAGGTCAGGCCCGCAGAAAAGGTTAATCCGGAAGAAAAAGATCAGGTCGGAAGCACCTGATCAGGCCAGGAGCAGAGGTTTAGCCGGGAGAAAAGATGGGGCTGGGAGCAAATGACGGGCCGGGGGCAGATGTTTAACTGGGAGCAGAGGTTTAGCCGGGAGGAAAGATCAAGCCGGGAGCAAAGGGCGGGCCGGGGGAGAGGTTTAACCGGGAGCAGAGGTTTAGCCGGGAGAAGAGATCAGTTCGGGAGCAAAGGGCGGGGCGGGAACAGAGGTTTAACCCGGAGCAGAGGTTTAGCCGGGAGAAAAGATTAGGCTGGGAGCAAAGGGCGGGCCAGGAGCAAAGGTTTAGCCGGGAGAAAACATCAGGCCGGGAGCAAAGGAAGACCCGCAGAAAAGGTGGGGCCGATAGCAAAGGTCAGGCCCGCAGAAAAGGGTAATCCTGAAGAAAAAGGTCAGGTCTGGAGCACAGGTAAGGCCTCGGCCAGAGGTTTAGCCGGAAGAAAAGATCAGGCCGGGAGCAAAGGGCGGGCCGGGAGCAGAGGGTTAACCGGGAGCAGAGGTTTAGCCGGGAGAAAAGATCAGGCCGGGAGCAAAGGGTGGGCAGGGGGCAGAGGTTTAGCCAGGAGAAAAGATCAGGCCGGGAGCAAAGGGCGGGCCGGTGGCAGAGGTTTAACCGGGAGCAGAGGTTTAGCCGGGAGAAAAGATCAGGCCGGGAGCAAAGGGCGGGCCGGCCGCAGAGGGTTAACCGGGAGGAGACGTTTAGCCGGGAGAAAAGATCAGGCCGGGAGCAAAGGGTGGGCCGGGGGCAGAGGTTTAGCCAGGAGAAAAATCAGGCCGGGAGCAAAGGGCGTGCCGGGGGCAGAGGTTTAACCGGGAGCAGAGGTTTAGCCGGGAGAAAAGATCAGGCCGGGAGCAAAGGGCGGGCCAGCGGCAGAGGTTTAACCGGGAGCAGAGGTTTAGCCGGGAGAAAAGATCAGGCCGGGAGCAAAGGGCGGGCCGAGGGCAGAGGTTTAACCGGGAGCAGAGGTTTAGCCGGGAGAAAAGATCAGGCCGGGAGCAAAGGGCGGGCCGGGGGCAGAGGTTTAACCGGGAGCAGTGGTTTAGCCGGGAGAAAAGATCAGGCCGGGAGCAAAGGGAGGGCCGGGGGAAGAGGTTTAACTGGGAGCAGAGGTTTAGCCGGGAGAAAAGATCAGGCAGGGAGCAAAGGGCAGGCCAGCGGCAGAGGTTTAACCGGGAGCATTGGTTTAGCCGGGAAAAAAGATCAGGCCGGGAGCAAAGGGCGGGCCGGGGGCAGAGGTTTAACCGGGAGCAGAGATTTAGCCGGGAGAAAAGATCAGGCCGGGAGCAAAGGGCGGGCCGGGGGCAGAGGTTTAGCCGGGAGAAAAGATCAGGCCGGGAGCAAAGGGAGACCCGCAGAAAGGGAGGTGCCGGGAGCAAAGGTCAGGCCCGCAGAAAAGGTTAATCCACAAGAAAAAGGTCAGGTCTGGAGCACAGGTCAGGCCGCGGGCAGAGGTTTAGCCGGGAAAAAGACCAGGCCGGGAGCAAAGGGCGGGCCGGGAGCAGAGGTTTAGCCAGGAGAAAAGATTAGGCAGGGAGCAAAGGGAGTGCAGGGGGCAAAGGTTTAACCAGGAGCCGAGGTTTAGCCGGGAGAAATGATCAGGCCGGGAGCAAAGGGCGGGCCGGGGGCAGAGGTTTAACCGGGAGCAGAGGTTTAGCCGGGAGAAATGATCAGGCCGGGAGCAAAGGGCGGGCCGGGGGCAGAGATTTAATCGGGAGCAGAGTTTTAGCCGGGAGAAAAGAACAGGCCGGGAGCAAAGGGCGGGCCGGGACAGAGGTTTAACCGGGAGCAGAGATTTAGCCGGGAGAAAAGATCAGGCCGGGAGCAAAGGGCGGGCCGGGGGCAGACGTTTAACCGGGAGCAGAGTTTTAGCCGGGAGAAAAGATCAGGCCGGGAGCAAAGGGCGGGCAGGGGGGAGAGGTTTAACCGGGAGCAGAGGTTTAGCCGGGAGAAAAAATCAGGCCGGGAGCAAAGGGCGGGCCGGGAGCAGAGGTTTAACCGGGAGCAGAGGTTGGGCCGGGAGCAGAGGTTTAGCCGGGAGAAAAGATCAGGCCGGGAGCAAAGGGCGGGCCGGCGGCAGAGGTTTAACCAGGAGCAGAGGTTTAGCAGGGAGAAAAGATCAGGCCGGGAGCAAAGGGCGGGCGGGGAGGAGAGGTTTAGCGGGGGGAACGGTTTAGCCGGGAAAAAATATCAGGCCGGGAGCAAAGGGAGACCCGCAGAAAAGGTGGGGCCGGGAGCAAATGTCAGGCCCGCAGAAAAGGTCAATGCAGAAGAAAAATGTCAGGTCTGGAGCACAGGTCAGGCCGGGAGCAGAGGTTTAGCCGGGAGAAAAGATCAGGCCGGAAGCAAAGGGCGGGCCGGGGGCAGAGGTTTCACCGGGAGCAGAGGTTAAGCCGGGAGAAAAGATCAGGCCGGAAGCAAAGGGCGGGCCGGGGGCAGAGGTTTCACCGGGAGCAGTGGTTTAGCCGGGAGAAAAGATCAGGCCGGGAGCAAAGGGAGGGCCGGGGGAAGAGGTTTAACTGGGAGCAGAGGTTTAGCCGGGAGAAAAGATCAGGCAGGGAGCAAAGGGCAGGCCAGCGGCAGAGGTTTAACAGGGAGCATAGGGTTTAGCCGGGAAAAAAGATCAGGCCGGGAGCAAAGGGCGGGCCGGGGGCAGAGGTTTAACCGGGAGCAGAGATTTAGCCGGGAGAAAAGATCAGGCCGGGAGCAAAGGGCGGGCCGGGGGCAGAGGTTTAGCCGGGAGAAAAGATCAGGCCGGGAGCAAAGGGAGACCCGCAGAAAGGGAGGTGCCGGGAGCAAAGGTCAGGCCCGCAGAAAAGGTTAATCCACAAGAAAAAGGTCAGGTCTGGAGCACAGGTCAGGCCGCGGGCAGAGGTTTAGCCGGGAAAAAAGACCAGGCCGGGAGCAAAGGGCGGGCCGGGAGCAGAGGTTTAGCCAGGAGAAAAGATTAGGCAGGGAGCAAAGGGAGTGCCGGGGGCAAAGGTTTAACCAGGAGCCGAGGTTTAGCTGGGAGAAATGATCAGGCCGGGAGCAAAGGGCGGGCCGGGGGCAGAGGTTTAACCGGGAGCAGAGGTTTAGCCGGGAGAAATGATCAGGCCGGGAGCAAAGGGCGGGCCGGGGGCAGAGATTTAATCGGGAGCAGAGTTTTAGCCGGGAGAAAAGAACAGGCCGGGAGCAAAGGGGGGGCCGGGACAGAGGTTTAACCGGGAGCAGAGATTTAGCCGGGAGAAAAGATCAGGCCGGGAGCAAAGGGCGGGCCGGGGGCAGAGGTTTAAACGGGAGCAGAGTTTTAGCCGGGAGAAAAGAACAGGCCGGGAGCAAAGGGCGGGCCGGGAGCAGAGTGTTAACCGGGAGCAGAGGTTTAGCCGGTAGAAAAGATCAGGCCAAGAGCAAAGGGCGGGCCGGGGGCAGACGTTTAACCGGGAGCAGAGGTTTAGACGGGAGAGAAGATCAGGCCGGGAGCAAAGGGCGGGCAGGGGGGAGAGGTTGAACCGGGAGCAGAGGTTTAGCCGGGAGAAAAAATCAGGCCGGGAGCAAAGGGCGGGCCGGGAGCAGAGGTTTAACCGGGAGCAGAGGTTGGGCCGGGAGCAGAGGTTTAGCCGGGAGAAAAGATCAGGCCGGGAGCAAAGGGCGGGCCGGCGGCAGAGGTTTAACCAGGAGCAGAGGTTTAGCAGGGAGAAAAGATCAGGCCGGGAGCAAAGGGCGGGCGGGGAGGAGAGGTTTAGCGGGGGGAACGGTTTAGCCGGGAAAAAATATCAGGCCGGGAGCAAAGGGAGACCCGCAGAAAAGGTGGGGCCGGGAGCAAATGTCAGGCCCGCAGAAAAGGTCAATGCAGAAGAAAAATGTCAGGTCTGGAGCACAGGTCAGGCCGGGAGCAGAGGTTTAGCCGGGAGAAAAGATCAGGCCGGAAGCAAAGGGCGGGCCGGGGGCAGAGGTTTCACCGGGAGCAGAGGTTAAGCCGGGAGAAAAGATCAGGCCGGGAGCAAAGGGCGGGCCCGGGGCAGAGGTTTAACTGGGAGCAGAGGTTTAGCCGGGAGAGAAGATCAGGCCGGGAGCAAAGGGAGGGCCGGGGGTAGAGGTTTAACCGGGAGCAGAGGTTTAGCCGGGAGAAAAAATCAGGCCGGGAGCAAAGGGCGGGCCCCGGGCAGAGGTTTAACCGGGAGCAGAGGTTTAGCCGGGAAAAAAGATCAGGCCGGGAGCAAAGGGAGACCCGCAGAAAAGGTGGGGCTGGGAGCAAAGGTCAGGCCCGCAGACAAGGTTAATCCAGAAGAAAAATATCAGGTCGGAAGCACAGGTCAGGCCAGGAGCAGAGGTTTAGCCGGGAGAAAAGATGGGGTTGGGAGCAAATGGCGGGCCGGGGGCAGACGTTTAACCGGGAGCAGAGGTTTAGCCGGAAGAAAAGATAAAGCCGGGAGCAAAGGGCAGGCCGGGGGCAGCGGTTTAACCGGGAGCAGAGGTTTAGCCGGGAGAACAGATCAGGCTGGGAGCAAAGGGAGGGCCGGATGCAGAGGTTTAACCCGGAGCAGAGGTTTAGCCGGGAGAAAAGATCAGGCCGGGAGCAAAGGGAGACCCGTAGAAAAGGTGGGGCCGGGAGCAAAGGGCAGGCCCGCAGAAAAGGTTAATCCAGAAGAAAAAGGTCAGGTCTGGAGCACAGGTAAGGCCTCGGCCAGAGGTTTAGCCGGAAGAAAAGATCAGGCCGGGAGCAAAGGGCGGGCCGGGAGCAGAGGGCTAACCGGGAGCAGAGGTTTAGCCGGGAAAAAAGATCAGGCCGGGAGCAAAGGGTGGGCCGGGGGCAGAGGTTTAGCCAGGAGAAAAGATCAGGCCGGCAGCAAGGGGCGGGCCGGCGGCGGAGGTTTAACCGGGAGCAGAGGTTGGGCCAGGAGCAGAGGTTTAGCCGGGAGAAAAGATCAGGCCGGGAGCAAAGGGAGTGCCGGGGGCAGAGGTTTAACCGGGAGCAGAGGTTTAGCCGGGAGAAAAGATCAGGCCGGGATCAAAGGGCGGGCCGGCGCCAGAGGTTTAACCGGGAGCAGAGGTTTAGCCGGGAGAAAAGATCAGGCCGGGAGCAAAGGGTGGGCCGGTGGCAGAGGTTTAACCGGGAGCATTGGTTTAGCCGGGAAAAAAGATCAGGACGGGAGCCAAGGGAGACCCGCAGAAAAGGTGGGGCCGGGAGCAAAGGTCAGGCCGCAGAAAAGGTTAATACAGAAGAAAAAGGTCAGGTCTGGTGCACAGGTCTGGCCGCGGGCAGAGGTTTAGCCAGGAGAAAAGACCAGGCCAGGAGCAAAGGGCGGGCCGGGGGCAGAGGTTTAGCCGGGAGAAAAGATCAGGCCGGGAGCAAAGGGTGGGCCTTGGGCAGAGGTTTAACCGGGAGCAGTGGTTTAGGCGGGAGGAAAGATCAGGCCAGGAGAAAAGGGCGGGGCGGGGGCAGAGGTTTAACCGGGAGCAGAGGTTTAGCCGGGAGAAAAGATCAGGCCGGGAGCAAAGGGTGGGCCGGTGGCAGAGGTTTAACCGGGAGCATTGGTTTAGCCAGGAAAAAAGATCAGGAGGGGAGCCAAGTGAGACCCGCAGAAAAGGTGGGGCCGGGAGCAAAGGTCAGGCCGCAGAAAAGGTTAATACAGAAGAAAAGATCAGGCCGGGAGCAAAGGGCGGGCCTTGGGCAGAGGTTTAACCGGGAGCAGTGGTTTAGGCGGGAGGAAAGATCAGGCCAGGAGAAAAGGGCGGGGCGGGGGCAGAGGTTTAACGCGGACCAGAGATTTAGCCGGGAGAAAAGATCAGGCCGGGAGCAAAGGGCGGGCCGGGGGCAGAGGTTTAACCGGGAGCAGTGGTTTAGGCGGGAGGAAAGATCAGGCCAGGAGAAAAGGGCGGGGCGGGGGCAGAGGTTTAACGCGGACCAGAGATTTAGCCGGGAGAAAAGATCAGGCCGGGAGCAAAGGGCGGGCCGGGGGCAGAGGTTTAAACGGGAGCAGAGTTTTAGCCGGGAGAAAAGAACAGGCCAGGAGCAAAGGGCGGGCCGGGGGAAGAGGTTTAACCGGGAGCAGAGATTTAGCCAGGAGAAAAGATCAGGCCGTGAGCAAAGGGAGACCCGCAGAAAAGGTGGGGCCGGGAGCAAAGGTCAGGCCCGCAGAAAAGGTTAATCCAGATGAAAAAGGTCAGGTCTGGAGCACAGGTAAGGCCACGGCCAGAGGTGTAGCCGGAAGAAAAGATCAGGCCGGGAGCAAAGGGCGGGCCGGGGGCAGAGTTTTAAGCGGGAGCAGAGGTTTAGCCGGGAGAAAAGATCAGGCCGGGAGCAAAGGGCGGGCCGGGGGCAGAGATTTAACCGGGAGCAGAGGTTTAGCCAGGAGAAAAGATCAGGCCGGGAGCAAAGGGCGGGCCGGGGGCAGAGTTTTAAGCGGGAGCAGAGGTTTATCAGGGAGAAAAGATCAGGCCAGGAGCAAAGGGTGGGCTGGGGGCAGAGGTTTAACCGGGAGCAGAGGTTTAGCCGGGAAAAAAGATCAGGCCGGGAGCAAAGGGAGACCCGCAGAAAAGGTGGGGCCGGGAGCAAAAGTCAGGCCCGCAGAAAAGGTTAATCCAGAAGAAAAAGGTCAGGTCTGGAGCACAGGTAAGGCCTCGGCCAGAGGTTTAGCCGGAAGAAAAGATCAGGCCGGGAGCAAAGGGCAGGCCGGGAGCAGAGGTTTTACCCTGAGCAGAGGTTTAGCCGGGAGAAAAGATCATGCCGGGAGCAAAGGGCGGGCCGGGGGCAGAGATTTAACCGGGAGCAGAGGTTTAGCCAGGAGAAAAGATGGGGCGGGGGGAAAGATCACGCCAGGAGCAGAGCCCAGACCCGCCGAAAAGTTCAGGCCGGAAGAAAAAGGTCAGGCCGGAGGAAAAGTTTTGGCCGGGAGAAAAGATCAGGCCAGAAAAAAAACATCAGGCCGGGAGCAAAGGGCGGGCCGGGGGCAGAGGTTTAACCGGGAGCAGAGGTTGGGCCGGGAGCAGAGGATTAGCCGGGAGAAAAGATCAGGCCGGGAGCAAAGCGCGGGCCGGGGGCAGAGGTTTAACCGGGAGCAGAGGTTTAGCCGGGAGAAAAGATCAGGCCGGGATCAAAGGGCGGGCCGGGGGCAGAGGTTTAACCGGGAGCAGAGGTTTAGCCGGGAGAAAAGATCAGGCCGGGAGCAAAGGGCAGGCCGGGGGCAGAGGTTTAACCGGGAGCAGTGGTTTAGCCGGGAGAAAAGATCAGGCCGGGAGCAAAGCGCGGGCCGGGGGCAGAGGTTTAACCGGGAGCAGAGGTTTAGCCGGGAGAAAAGATCAGACCGGGATCAAAGGGCGGGCCGGGGGCAGAGGTTTAACCGGGAGCAGAGGTTTAGCCGGGAGAAAAGATCAGGCCGGGAGCAAATGGCGGGCCGGGGGCAGAGGTTTAACCGGGAGCAGAGGTATAGCCGGGAGAAAAGATCAGGCCGGGAGCAAAGGGCGGGCCGGGGGCAGAGGTTTAACCGGGAGCAGAGGTTTAGCCGGGAGAAAAGATCAGGCCGGGAGCAAAGGGCGGGCCGGGGGCAGAGGGCTAACCGGGAGTAGAGGTTTAGCCGGGAAAAAAGATCAGGCCGGGAGCAAAGGGTGGGCCGGGGGCAGAGGTTTAGCCAGGAGAAAAGATCAGGCCGGGAGCAAAGGGCGGGCCGGCGGCAGAGGTTTAACCGGGAGCAGAGGTTGGGCCAGGAGCAGATGTTTAGCCGGGAGAAAAGATCAGGCCGGGAGCAAAGGGAGTGCCGGGGGCAGAGGTTTAACCGGGAGCAGAGGTTTAGCCGGGAGAAAAGATCAGGCCGGGAGCAAAGGGTGGGCTGGTGGCAGAGGTTTTACCGGGAGCATTGGTTTAGCCGGGAAAAAAGATCAGGACGGGAGCAAAGGGAGACCCGTAGAAAAGGTGGGGCCGGGAGCAAAGGTCAGGCCGCAGAAAAGGTTAATAAAGAAGAAAAAGGTCAGGTCTGGTGCACAGGTCTGGCCGCGGGCAGAGGTTTAGCCAGGAGAAAAGACCAGGCCGGGAGCAAAGGGCGGGCCGGGGGCAGAGGTTTAGCCGGGAGAAAAGATCAGGCCGGGAGCAAAGGGCGGGCCTTGGGCAGAGGTTTAACCGGGAGCAGTGGATTAGGCGGGAGGAAAGATCAGGCCAGGAGAAAAGGGCGGGGCGGGGGCAGAGGTTTAACGCGGACCAGAGATTTAGCCGGGAGAAAAGATCAGGCCGGGAGCAAAGGGCGGGCCGGGACAGAGGTTTAACCGGGAGCAGAGGTTTAGCCGGGAGAAAAGATCAGGCCGGGAGCAAAGGGAGACCCGCAGAAAAGGTGGGGCCGGGAGCAAAGGTCAGGCCCGCAGAAAAGGTTAATCCGGAAGAAAAAGATCAGGTCGGAAGCACCTGATCAGGCCAGGAGCAGAGATTTAGCCGGGAGAAAAGATGGGGCTGGGAGCAAATGACGGGCCGGGGGCAGATGTTTAACTGGGAGCAGAGGTTTAGCCGGGAGGAAAGATCAAGCCGGGAGCAAAGGGCGGGCCGGGGGAGAGGTTTAACCGGGAGCAGAGGTTTAGCCGGGAGAAGAGATCAGTTCGGGAGGAAAGGGCGGGCCGGGAGCAGAGGTTTAACCCGGAGCAGAGATTTAGCTGGGAGAAAAGATTAGGCTGGGAGCAAAGGGCGGGCCAGGAGCAAAGGTTTAGCCGGGAGAAAACATCAGGCCGGGAGCAAAGGAAGACCCGCAGAAAAGGTGGGGCCGATAGCAAAGGTCAGGCCCGCAGAAAAGGGTAATCCTGAAGAAAAAGGTCAGGTCTGGAGCACAGGTAAGGCCTCGGCCAGAGGTTTAGCCGGAAGAAAACATCAGGCCGGGAGCAAAGGGCGGGCCTGGAGCAGAGGGTTAACCGGGAGCAGAGGTTTAGCCGGGAGAAAAGATCAGGCCGGGAGCAAAGGGTGGGCAGGGGGCAGAGGTTTAGCCAGGAGAAAAGATCAGGCCGGGAGCAAAGGGCGGGCCGGTGGCAGAGGTTTAACCGGGAGCAGAGGTTTAGCCGGGAGAAAAGATCAGGCCGGGAGCAAAGGGCGGGCCGGCCGCAGAGGGTTAACCGGGAGGAGACGTTTAGCCGGGAGAAAAGATCAGGCCGGGAGCAAAGGGTGGGCCGGGGGCAGAGGTTTAGCCAGGAGAAAAATCAGGCCGGGAGCAAAGGGCGTGCCGGGGGCAGAGGTTTAACCGGGAGCAGAGGTTTAGCCGGGAGAAAAGATCAGGCCAGGAGCAAAGGGCGGGCCAGCGGCAGAGGTTTAACCGGGAGCAGAGGTTTAGCCGGGAGAAAAGATCAGGCCGGGAGCAAAGGGCGGGCCGAGGGCAGAGGTTTAACCGGGAGCAGAGGTTTAGCCGGGAGAAAAGATCAGGCCGGGAGCAAAGGGCGGGCCGGAGGCAGAGGTTTAACCGGGAGCAGTGGTTTAGCCGGGAGAAAAGATCAGGCCAGGAGCAAAGGGAGGGCCGGGGGAAGAGGTTTAACTGGGAGCAGAGGTTTAGCCGGGAGAAAAGATCAGGCAGGGAGCAAAGGGCAGGCCAGCGGCAGAGGTTTAACAGGGAGCATTGGTTTAGCCGGGAAAAAAGATCAGGCCGGGAGCAAAGGGCGGGCCGGGGGCAGAGGTTTAACCGGGAGCAGAGATTTAGCCGGGAGAAAAGATCAGGCCGGGAGCAAAGGGCGGGCCGGGGGCAGAGGTTTAGCCGGGAGAAAAGATCAGGCCGGGAGCAAAGGGAGACCCGCAGAAAGGGAGGTGCCGGGAGCAAAGGTCAGGCCCGCAGAAAAGGTTAATCCACAAGAAAAAGGTCAGGTCTGGAGCACAGGTCAGGCCGCGGGCAGAGGTTTAGCCGGGAAAAAAGACCAGGCCGGGAGCAAAGGGCGGGCCGGGAGCAGAGGTTTAGCCAGGAGAAAAGATTAGGCAGGGAGCAAAGGGAGTGCAGGGGGCAAAGGTTTAACCAGGAGCCGAGGTTTAGCCGGGAGAAATGATCAGGCCGGGAGCAAAGGGCGGGCCGGGGGCAGAGGTTTAACCGGGAGCAGAGGTTTAGCCGGGAGAAATGATCAGGCCGGGAGCAAAGGGCGGGCCGGGGGCAGAGATTTAATCGGGAGCAGAGTTTTAGCCGGGAGAAAAGAACAGGCCGGGAGCAAAGGGGGGGCCGGGACAGAGGTTTAACCGGGAGCAGAGATTTAGCCGGGAGAAAAGATCAGGCCGGGAGCAAAGGGCGGGCCGGGGGCAGAGGTTTAAACGGGAGCAGAGTTTTAGCCGGGAGAAAAGAACAGGCCGGGAGCAAAGGGCGGGCCGGGAGCAGAGTGTTAACCGGGAGCAGAGGTTTAGCCGGTAGAAAAGATCAGGCCAAGAGCAAAGGGCGGGCCGGGGGCAGACGTTTAACCGGGAGCAGAGGTTTAGACGGGAGAGAAGATCAGGCCGGGAGCAAAGGGCGGGCAGGGGGGAGAGGTTGAACCGGGAGCAGAGGTTTAGCCGGGAGAGAAGATCAGGCCGGGAGCAAAGGGAGGGCCGGGGGTAGAGGTTTAACCGGGAGCGGAGGTTTAGCCGGGAGAAAAAATCAGGCCGGAAGCAAAGGGCGGGCCGGGTGCAGAGGTTTAACCGGGAGCAGAGGTTGGGCTGGGAGCAGAGGTTTAGCCGGGAGAAAAGATCAGGCCGGGAGCAAAGGGCGGGCCGGGGGCAGAGGTTTCACCGGGAGCAGAGGTTAAGCCGGGAGAAAAGATCAGGCCGGGAGCAAAGGGCGGGCCCGGGGCAGAGGTTTAACCGGGAGCAGAGGTTTAGCCGGGAGAAAAGATCAGGCCGGGAGCAAAGGGCGGGACGGGGGTAGAGGTTTAACCGGGAGCAGTGGTTTAGCTGGGAGAAAAGATCAGGCCGGGAGCAAAGGGCGGGCCCGGGGCAGAGGTTTAACCGGGAGCAGAGGTTTAGCCGGGAGAAAAGATCAGGCCGGGAGCAAAGGGCGGGCCCGGGGCAGAGGTTTAACCGGGAGCAGTGGTTTAGCCGGGAGAAAAAATCAGGCCGGGAGCAAAGGGTGGGGCGGTGGCAGAGTTTTAACCCGGACCAGAGGTTTAGCCGGGAGAAAAGATCATGCTGGGAGCAAAGGGAGTGCCGGGGGCAGAGGTTTAACCGGGAGCAGAGGTTTAGCCGGGAGAAAAGATCAGGCCAGGAGCAAAGGGCGGGCCGGGGGCAGACGTTTAACCGGGAGCAGAGGTTTAGACGGGAGAGAAGATCAGGCCGGGAGCAAAGGGCGGGCAGGGGGGAGAGGTTTAACCGGGAGCAGAGGTTTAGCCGGGAGAAAAAATCAGGCCGGGAGCAAAGGGCGGGCCGGGAGCAGAGGTTTAACCGGGAGCAGAGGTTGGGCCGGGAGCAGAGGTTTAGCCGGGAGAAAAGATCAGGCCGGGAGCAAAGGGCGGGCCGGCGGCAGAGGTTTAACCAGGAGCAGAGGTTTAGCAGGGAGAAAAGATCAGGCCGGGAGCAAAGGGCGGGCGGGGAGGAGAGGTTTAGCGGGGGGAACGGTTTAGCCGGGAAAAAATATCAGGCCGGGAGCAAAGGGAGACCCGCAGAAAAGGTGGGGCCGGGAGCAAATGTCAGGCCCGCAGAAAAGGTCAATGCAGAAGAAAAATGTCAGGTCTGGAGCACAGGTCAGGCCGGGAGCAGAGGTTTAGCCGGGAGAAAAGATCAGGCCGGAAGCAAAGGGCGGGCCGGGGGCAGAGGTTTCACCGGGAGCAGAGGTTAAGCCGGGAGAAAAGATCAGGCCGGGAGCAAAGGGCGGGCCCGGGGCAGAGGTTTAACCGGGAGCAGAGGTTTAGCCGGGAGAAAAGATCAGGCCGGGAGCAAAGGGCGGGACGGGGGTAGAGGTTTAACCGGGAGCAGTGGTTTAGCCGGGAGAAAAGATCAGGCCGGGAGCAAAGGGCGGGCCCGGGGCAGAGGTTTAACTGGGAGCAGAGGTTTAGCCGGGAGAGAAGATCAGGCCGGGAGCAAAGGGAGGGCCCGGGGTAGAGGTTTAACCGGGAGCAGAGGTTTAGCCGGGAGAAAAAATCAGGCCGGGAGCAAAGGGCGGGCCCCGGGCAGAGGTTTAACCGGGAGCAGAGGTTTAGCCGGGAAAAAAGATCAGGCCGGGAGCAAAGGGAGACCCGCAGAAAAGGTGGGGCTGGGAGCAAAGGTCAGGCCCGCAGACAAGGTTAATCCAGAAGAAAAATATCAGGTCGGAAGCACAGGTCAGGCCAGGAGCAGAGGTTTAGCCGGGAGAAAAGATGGGGTTGGGAGCAAATGGCGGGCCGGGGGCAGACGTTTAACCGGGAGCAGAGGTTTAGCCGGAAGAAAAGATAAAGCCGGGAGCAAAGGGCAGGCCGGGGGCAGCGGTTTAACCGGGAGCAGAGGTTTAGCCGGGAGAACAGATCAGGCCGGGAGCAAAGGGAGGGCCGGATGCAGAGGTTTAACCCGGAGCAGAGGTTTAGCCGGGAGAAAAGATCAGGCCGGGAGCAAAGGGAGACCCGTAGAAAAGGTGGGGCCGGGAGCAAAGGTCAGGCCCGCAGAAAAGGTTAATCCAGAAGAAAAAGGTCAGGTCTGGAGCACAGGTAAGGCCTCGGCCAGAGGTTTAGCCGGAAGAAAAGATCAGGCCGGGAGCAAAGGGCGGGCCGGGAGCAGAGGGCTAACCGGGAGCAGAGGTTTAGCCGGGAAAAAAGATCAGGCCGGGAGCAAAGGGTGGGCCGGGGGCAGAGGTTTAGCCAGGAGAAAAGATCAGGCCGGCAGCAAGGGGCGGGCCGGCGGCGGAGGTTTAACTGGGAGCAGAGGTTGGGCCAGGAGCAGAGGTTTAGCCGGGAGAAAAGATCAGGCCGGGAGCAAAGGGAGTGCCGGTGGCAGAGGTTTAACCGGGAGCAGAGGTTTAGCCGGGAGAAAAGATCAGGCCGGGATCAAAGGGCGGGCCGGCGCCAGAGGTTTAACCGGGAGCAGAGATTTAGCCGGGAGAAAAGATCAGGCCGGGAGCAAAGGGTGGGCCGGTGGCAGAGGTTTAACCGGGAGCATTGGTTTAGCCAGGAAAAAAGATCAGGACGGGAGCCAAGGGAGACCCGCAGAAAAGGTGGGGCCGGGAGCAAAGGTCAGGCCGCAGAAAAGGTTAATACAGAAGAAAAAGGTCAGGTCTGGTGCACAGGTCTGCCCGCGGGCAGAGGTTTAGCCAGGAGAAAAGACCAGGCCAGGAGCAAAGGGCGGGCCGGGGGCAGAGGTTTAGCCGGGAGAAAAGATCAGGCCGGGAGCAAAGGGTGGGCCTTGGGCAGAGGTTTAACCGGGAGCAGTGGTTTAGGCGGGAGGAAAGATCAGGCCAGGAGAAAAGGGCGGGGCGGGGGCAGAGGTTTAACCGGGAGCAGAGGTTTAGCCGGGAGAAAAGATCAGGCCGGGAGCAAAGGGTGGGCCGGTGGCAGAGGTTTAACCGGGAGCATTGGTTTAGCCGGGAAAAAAGATCAGGACGGGAGCCAAGTGAGACCCGCAGAAAAGGTGGGGCCGGCAGCAAAGGTCAGGCCGCAGAAAAGGTTAATACAGAAGAAAAGATCAGGCCGGGAGCAAAGGGCGGGCCTTGGGCAGAGGTTTAACCGGGAGCAGTGGTTTAGGCGGGAGGAAAGATCAGGCCAGGAGAAAAGGGCGGGGCGGGGGCAGAGGTTTAACGCGGACCAGAGATTTAGCCGGGAGAAAAGATCAGGCCGGGAGCAAAGGGCGGGCCGGGGGCAGAGGTTTAACCGGGAGCAGTGGTTTAGGCGGGAGGAAAGATCAGGCCAGGAGAAAAGGGCGGGGCGGGTGCAGAGGTTTAACGCGGACCAGAGATTTAGCCGGGAGAAAAGATCAGGCCGGGAGCAAAGGGCGGGCCGGGGGCAGAGGTTTAAACGGGAGCAGAGTTTTAGCCGGGAGAAAAGAACAGGCCAGGAGCAAAGGGCGGGCCGGGGGAAGAGGTTTAACCGGGAGCAGAGATTTAGCCAGGAGAAAAGATCAGGCCGTGAGCAAAGGGAGACCCGCAGAAAAGGTGGGGCCGGGAGCAAAGGTCAGGCCCGCAGAAAAGGTTAATCCAGATGAAAAAGGTCAGGTCTGGAGCACAGGTAAGGCCACGGCCAGAGGTGTAGCCGGAAGAAAAGATCAGGCCGGGAGCAAAGGGCGGGCCGGGGGCAGAGTTTTAAGCGGGAGCAGAGGTTTAGCCGGGAGAAAAGATCAGGCCGGGAGCAAAGGGCGGGCCGGGGGCAGAGATTTAACCGGGAGCAGAGGTTTAGCCAGGAGAAAAGATCAGGCCGGGAGCAAAGGGCGGGCCGGGGGCAGAGTTTTAAGCGGGAGCAGAGGTTTATCAGGGAGAAAAGATCAGGCCAGGAGCAAAGGGTGGGCTGGGGGCAGAGGTTTAACCGGGAGCAGAGGTTTAGCCGGGAAAAAAGATCAGGCCGGGAGCAAAGGGCGGGCCGGCGGCAGAGGTTTAACCGGGAGCTGAGGTTTAGCCGGGAGAAAAGATCAGGCCGGGAGCAAAGGGAGACCCGCAGAAAAGGTGGGGCCGGGAGCAAAAGTCAGGCCCGCAGAAAAGGTTAATCCAGAAGAAAAAGGTCAGGTCTGGAGCACAGGTAAGGCCTCGGCCAGAGGTTTAGCCGGAAGAAAAGATCAGGCCGGGAGCAAAGGGCAGGCCGGGAGCAGAGGTTTTACCCTGAGCAGAGGTTTAGCCGGGAGAAAAGATCAGGCCTGGAGCAAAGGGCGGGCCGGGGGCAGAGGGTTAACCGGGAGCAGAGGTTTAGCCGGGAGAAAAGATCATGCCGGGAGCAAAGGGCGGGCCGGGGGCAGAGATTTAACCGGGAGCAGAGGTTTAGCCAGGAGAAAAGATGGGGCGGGGGGAAAGATCACGCCAGGAGCAGAGCCCAGACCCGCCGAAAAGTTCAGGCCGGAAGAAAAAGGTCAGGCCGGAGGAAAAGTTTTGGCCGGGAGAAAAGATCAGGCCAGAAAAAAAACATCAGGCCGGGAGCAAAGGGCGGGCCGGGGGCAGAGGTTTAACCGGGAGCAGAGGTTGGGCCGGGAGCAGAGGATTAGCCGGGAGAAAAGATCAGGCCGGGAGCAAAGCGCGGGCCGGGGGCAGAGGTTTAACCGGGAGCAGAAGTTTAGCCGGGAGAAAAGATCAGGCCGGGATCAAAGGGCGGGCCGGGGGCAGAGGTTTAACCGGGAGCAGAGGTTTAGCCGGGAGAAAAGATCAGGCCGGGAGCAAAGGGCGGGCCGGGGGCAGAGGTTTAACCGGGAGCAGTGGTTTAGCCGGGAGAAAAGATCAGGCCGGGAGCAAAGCGCGGGCCGGGGGCAGAGGTTTAACCGGGAGCAGAGGTTTAGCCGGGAGAAAAGATCAGGCCGGGATCAAAGGGCGGGCCGCGGGCAGAGGTTTAACCGGGAGCAGAGGTTTAGCCGGGAGAAAAGATCAGGCCGGGAGCAAATGGCGGGCCGGGGGCAGAGGTTTAACCGGGAGCAGAGGTATAGCCGGGAGAAAAGATCAGGCCGGGAGCAAAGGGCGGGCCGGGGGCAGAGGTTTAACCGGGAGCAGAGGTTTAGCCGGGAGAAAAGATCAGGCCGGGAGCAAAGGGCGGGCCGGGGGCAGAGGTTTAACCGGGAGCAGAGGTTTAGCCGGGAAAAAAGATCAGCCCGGGAGCAAAGGGAGACCCGCAGAAAAGGTGGGGCCGGGAGCAAAGGTCAGGCCCGCAGACAAGGTTAATCCGGAAGAAAAAGATCAGGTCGAAAGCACAGGTCACGCCAGGAGCAGAGGTTTAGCCGGGAGAAAAGATGGCGCTGGGAGCAAATGGCGGGCCGGGGGCAGACGTTTAACCGGGAGCAGAAGTTTAGCCGGAAGAAAAGATATAGCCGGGAGCAAAGGGCAGGCCGGGGGCAGCGGTTTAACCGGGAGCAGAGGTTTAGCCGGGAGAAGAGATCAGGCCGGGAGCAAAGGGAGGGCCGAAAGCAGAGGTTTAACCCGGAGCAGAGGTTTAGCCGGGAGAAAAGATCAGGCTGGGAGCAAAGGGCGGGCCGGGAGCAGAGGTTTAGCCGGGAGAAAAGATCAGGCCGGGAGCAAAGGGAGACCCGTAGAAAAGGTGGGGCCGGGAGCAAAGGGCAGGCCCGCAGAAAAGGTTAATCCAGAAGAAAAACGTCAGGTCTGGAGCACAGGTAAGGCCTCGGCCAGAGGTTTAGCCGGAAGAAAAGATCAGGCCGGGAGCAAAGGGCGGGCCGGGAGCAGAGGGCTAACCGGGAGTAGAGGTTTAGCCGGGAAAAAAGATCAGGCCGGGAGCAAAGGGTGGGCCGGGGGCAGAGGTTTAGCCAGGAGAAAAGATCAGGCCGGGAGCAAAGGGCGGGCCGGCGGCAGAGGTTTAACCGGGAGCAGAGGTTGGGCCAGGAGCAGATGTTTAGCCGGGAGAAAAGATCAGGCCGGGAGCAAAGGGAGTGCCGGGGGCAGAGGTTTAACCGGGAGCAGAGGTTTAGCCGGGAGAAAAGATCAGGCCGGGAGCAAAGGGTGGGCTGGTGGCAGAGGTTTTACCGGGAGCATTGGTTTAGCCGGGAAAAAAGATCAGGCCGGGAGCAAAGGGAGACCCGTAGAAAAGGTGGGGCCGGGAGCAAAGGTCAGGCCGCAGAAAAGGTTAATAAAGAAGAAAAAGGTCAGGTCTGGTGCACAGGTCTGGCCGCGGGCAGAGGTTTAGCCAGGAGAAAAGACCAGGCCGGGAGCAAAGGGCGGGCCGGGGGCAGAGGTTTAGCCGGGAGAAAAGATCAGGCCGGGAGCAAAGGGCGGGCCTTGGGCAGAGGTTTAACCGGGAGCAGTGGATTAGGCGGGAGGAAAGATCAGGCCAGGAGAAAAGGGCGGGGCGGGGGCAGAGGTTTAACGCGGACCAGAGATTTAGCCGGGAGAAAAGATCAGGCCGGGAGCAAAGGGCGGGCCGGGGGCAGAGGTTTAAACGGGAGCAGAGTTTTAGCCGGGAGAAAAGAACAGGCCGGGAGCAAAGGGAGACCCGCAGAAAAGGTGGGGCCGGGAGCAAAGGTCAGGCCCGCAGACAAGGTTAATCCGGAAGAAAAAGATCAGGTCGGAAGCACAGGTCAGGCCAGGAGCAGAGGTTTAGCCGGGAGAAAAGATGGGGCTGGGAACAAATGGCGGGCCGGGGGCAGACGTTTAACCGGGAGCAGAGGTTTAGCCGGAAGAAAAGATAAAGCCGGGAGCAAAGGGCAGGCCGGGGGCAGCGGTTTAACCGGGAGCAGAGGTTTAGCCGGGAGAAGAGATCAGGCCGGGAGCAAAGGGAGGGCCGGAAGCAGAGGTTTAACCCGGAGCAGAGGTGTAGCCGGGAGAAAAGATCAGGCTGGGAGCAAAGGGCGGGCCGGGAGCAGAGGTTTAAACGAGAGCAGAGTTTTAGCCGGGAGAAAAGAACAGGCCGGGAGCAAAGGGCGGGCCGGGGGCAGAGGTTTAACCGGGAGCAGAGGTTTAGCCGGAAGAAAAGATCAGGCCGGGGGCAAAGGGCGGGCCGGGGGCAGAGGTTTAACCGGGAGCCGAGGTTTAGCCGGGAAAAAAGATCAGGCCGCGAGCAAAGGGAGACCCGCAGAAAAGATGGGGCTGGGAGCAAAGGTCAGGCCCGCAGAAAAGGTTAATCCAGAAGAAAAAGGTCAGGTCTGGAGCACAGGTAAGGCCTCGGCAAGAGGTTTAGCCGGAAGAAAAGATCAGGCCGGGAGCAAAGGGCGGGCCGGGAGCAGAGGGTTAACCGGGAGGAGAGGTTTAGCCGGGAGAGAAGATCAGGCCGGGAGTAAAGGGTGGGCCGGGGGCAGAGGTTTAGCCAGGAGAAAAGATCAGGCCGGGAGCAAAGGGCGGGCCGGGGGCAGAGGTTTAACCGGGAGCAGAGGTTTAGCCGGGAGAAAAGATCAGGCCGGGAGGAAAGGGCGGGCCTGTGGCAGAGGTTTAACCGGGAGCAGAGGTTGGGCTGGGACCAGAGGTTTAGCCGGGAGAAAAGATCAGGCCGGGAGCAAAGGGAGTGCCGGGGGCAGAGGTTTTACCGGGAGCAGAGGTTTAGCCGGAAGAAAAGATCAGGCCGGGAGCAAAGCACGGGCCGGTGGCAGAGGTTTAACCGGGAGCAGAGGTTTAGCCGGGAGAAAAGATCAGGCCGGGAGCAAAGGGCGGGCCGGCGGCAGAGGTTTACCCAGGAGCAGTGGTTTAGCCGGGATAAAAGATCAGGCCGGGAGCAAAGGGCGGGGCGGGGGCAGAGGTTTCACCCGGAGCAGAGGTTTAGCCGGGAGAAATGATCAGGCCGGGAGCAAAGGGCGGGCCGGGAGGAGAGGTTTAGCCGGGAGAAAACATCAGGCCGGGAGCAAAGGGAGACCCGCAGAAAAGGTGGGGCCGGGAGCAAAGGTCAGGCCCGCAGAAAAGGTTAATCCAGAAGAAAAAGGTCAGGTCTGGAGCAGAGGTAAGACCACGGCCAGAGGTGTAGCCGGATGAAAAGATCAGGCCGGGAGCAAAGGGAGACCCGCAGAAAAGGTGGGGCCGGGAGCACAGGTCAGGCCGCAGAAAAGGTTAATACAGAAGAAAAAGGTCAGGTCTGGTGCACAGGTCTGGCCGCGGGCAGAGGTTTAGCCAGGAGAAAAGACCAGGCCGGGAGCAAAGGGCGGGCCGGGGGCAGAGGTTTAGCTGGGAGAAAAGATCAGGCCGGGAGCAAAGGGCGGGCCGGGGGCAGAGGTTTAAACGGGAGCAGAGTTTTAGCCAGGAGAAAAGAACAGGCCGGGAGCAAAGGGCGGGCCGGGGGCAGAGGTTTAACCGGGAGCAGAGGTTTAGCCGGGAGAAAAGATCAGGCCGGGAGCAAAGGGCGGGCCGGGGGCCGAGGTTTAACCGGGAGCCGAGGTTTAGCCGGGAAAAAAGATCAGGCCGCGAGCAAAGGGAGACCCGCAGAAAAGGTGGGGCTGGGAGCAAAGGTCAGGCCCGCAGAAAAGGTTAATCCAGAAGAAAAAGGTCAGGTCTGGAGCACAGGTAAGGCCTCGGCAAGAGGTTTAGCCGGAAGAAAAGATCAGGCCGGGAGCAAAGGGCGGGCCGGGAGCAGAGGGTTAACCGGGAGGAGAGGTTTAGCCGGGAGAAAAGATCAGGCCGGGAGTAAAGGGTGGGCCGGGGGCAGAGGTTTAGCCAGGAGAAAAGATCAGGCCGGGAGCAAAGGGCGGGCCGGGGGCAGAGGTTTAACCGGGAGCAGAGGTTTAGCCGGGAGAAAAGATCAGGCCGGGAGGAAAGGGCGGGCCTGTGGCAGAGGTTTAACCGGGAGCATAGGTTGGGCTGGGAAGAGGTTTAGCCGGGAGAAAAGATCAGGCCGGGAGCAAAGGGAGTGCCGGGGGCAGAGGTTTTACCAGGAGCAGAGGTTTAGCCGGGAGAAAAGATCAGGCCGGGAGCAAAGCGCGGGCCGGCGGCAGAGGTTTAACCGGGAGCAGAGGTTTAGCCGGGAGAAAAGATCAGGCCGGGAGCAAAGAGCGGGCCGGCGGCAGAGGTTTACCCGGGAGCAGTGGTTTAGCCGGGAGAAAAGATCAGGCCGGGAGCAAAGGGCGGGGCGGGGGCAGAGGTTTCACCCGGAGCAGAGGTTTAGCCGTGAGAAATGATCAGGCCGGGAGCAAAGGGCGGGCCGGGAGGAGAGGTTTAGCCGGGAGAAAACATCAGGCCGGGAGCAAAGGGAGACCCGCAGACAAGGTGGGGCCGGGAGCAAAGGTCAGGCCCGCAGAAAAGGTTAATCCAGAAGAAAAAGGTCAGGTCTGGAGCAGAGGTAAGGCCACGGCCAGAGGTGTAGCCGGATGAAAAGATCAGGCCGGGAGCAAAGGGCGGGCCGGGGGCAGAGTTTTAAGCGGGAGCAGAGGTTTAGCCGGGAGAAAAGATCAGGCCGGGAGCAAAGGGCGGGCCGGGGGCAGAGGTCTAAACGGGAGCAGAGTTTTAGCCGGGAGAAAAGAACAGGCCGGGAGCAAAGGGCGGGCCGGGGGCAGAGGTTTAACCGGGAGCAGAGGTTTAGCCGGGATAAAAGATCAGGCCGGGAGCAAAGGGCGGGCCGGGGGCAGAGGTTTAACCGGGAGCAGAGGTTTAGCCGGGAAAAAAGATTAGGCCGCGAGCAAAGGGAGACGCGCAGAAAAGGTGGGGCCGGGAGCAAAGGTCAGGCCCGCAGAAAAGGTTAATCCAGAAGAAAAAGGTCAGGTCTGGAGCACAGGTAAGGCCTCGGCAAGAGGTTTAGCCGGAAGAAAAGATCAGGCCGGGAGTAAAGGGTGGGCCGGGGGCAGAGGTTTAGCCAGGAGAAAAGATCAGGCCGGGAGCAAAGGGCGGGCCGGGGGCAGAGGTTTAACCGGGAGCAGAGGTTTAGCCGGGAGAAAAGATCAGGCCGGGAGGAAAGGGCGGGCCGGTGGCAGAGGTTTAACCGGGAGCAGAGGTTGGGCCGGGACCAGAGGTTTAGCCGGGAGAAAAGATCAGGCCGGGAACAAAGGGAGTGCCGGGGGAAGAGGTTTTACCGGGAGCAGAGGTTTAGCCGGGAGAAAAGATCAGGCCGGGAGCCAAGGGCGGGCCGGCGGCAGAGGTTTAACCGGGAGCAGAGGTTTAGCCGGGAGAAAAGATCAGGCCGGGAGCAAAGGGCGGGCCGGGAGGAGAGGTTTAACCGGGAGAAAAGATCAGGCCGGGAGCAAAGGGAGACCCCCAGAAAAGGTGGGGCCGGGAGCAAAGGTCAGCCCCGCAGAAAAGGTTAATCCAAAAGAAAAAGGTCAGGTCTGGAGCAGAGGTAAGGCCACGGCCAGAGGTGTAGCCGGATGAAAAGATCAGGCCGGGAGCAAAGGGCGGGCCGGGGGCAGACGTTTAACCGGGATCAGAGGTTTAGCCGGGAGAAAAGATCAGGCCGGGAGCAAAGGGCGGGCCGGGGGCAGAAGTTTAACTGGGAGCAGAGGTTTAGCCGGAGAAAAGATCAGGCCGGGAGCAAAGGGTGGGCCGGGATCAGAGGTTTAGTGGGGAGAAAAGATCAGGCCGGGAGCAAAGGGCGGGCCGGGGGCAGAGGTTTAACCGGGAGCAGAGGTTTAGACGGGAGAAAAGATCAGGCCGGGAGCAAAGGGCGGGCCGGGGGCAGAGGTTTAACCGGGAGCAGAGGTTTAGCCGGGAGAAAAGATCAGGCCGGGAGCAAAGGGCGGGCCGGGGGCAGAGGTTTAACCGGGAGCAGAGGTTTAGCCGGGAAAAACGATCAGGCCGGGAGCAAAGGGAGACCCGCAGAAAAGGTGGGGCCGGGAGCAAAGGTCAGGCCCGCAGAAAAGGTTAATCCGGAAGAAAAAGATCAGGTCGGAAGCACCTGATCAGGCCAGGAGCAGAGATTTAGCCGGGAGAAAAGATGGGGCTGGGAGCAAATGACGGGCCGGGGGCAGATGTTTAACTGGGAGCAGAGGTTTAGCCGGGAGGAAAGATCAAGCCGGGAGCAAAGGGCGGGCCGGGGGAGAGGTTTAACCGGGAGCAGAGGTTTAGCCGGGAGAAGAGATCAGTTCGGGAGGAAAGGGCGGGCCGGGAGCAGAGGTTTAACCCGGAGCAGAGATTTAGCTGGGAGAAAAGATTAGGCTGGGAGCAAAGGGCGGGCCAGGAGCAAAGGTTTAGCCGGGAGAAAACATCAGGCCGGGAGCAAAGGAAGACCCGCAGAAAAGGTGGGGCCGATAGCAAAGGTCAGGCCCGCAGAAAAGGGTAATCCTGAAGAAAAAGGTCAGGTCTGGAGCACAGGTAAGGCCTCGGCCAGAGGTTTAGCCGGAAGAAAACATCAGGCCGGGAGCAAAGGGCGGGCCTGGAGCAGAGGGTTAACCGGGAGCAGAGGTTTAGCCGGGAGAAAAGATCAGGCCGGGAGCAAAGGGTGGGCAGGGGGCAGAGGTTTAGCCAGGAGAAAAGATCAGGCCGGGAGCAAAGGGCGGGCCGGTGGCAGAGGTTTAACCGGGAGCAGAGGTTTAGCCGGGAGAAAAGATCAGGCCGGGAGCAAAGGGCGGGCCGGCCGCAGAGGGTTAACCGGGAGGAGACGTTTAGCCGGGAGAAAAGATCAGGCCGGGAGCAAAGGGTGGGCCGGGGGCAGAGGTTTAGCCAGGAGAAAAATCAGGCCGGGAGCAAAGGGCGTGCCGGGGGCAGAGGTTTAACCGGGAGCAGAGGTTTAGCCGGGAGAAAAGATCAGGCCGGGAGCAAAGGGCGGGCCAGCGGCAGAGGTTTAACCGGGAGCAGAGGTTTAGCCGGGAGAAAAGATCAGGCCGGGAGCAAAGGGCGGGCCGAGGGCAGAGGTTTAACCGGGAGCAGAGGTTTAGCCGGGAGAAAAGATCAGGCCGGGAGCAAAGGGCGGGCCGGAGGCAGAGGTTTAACCGGGAGCAGTGGTTTAGCCGGGAGAAAAGATCAGGCCGGGAGCAAAGGGAGGGCCGGGGGAAGAGGTTTAACTGGGAGCAGAGGTTTAGCCGGGAGAAAAGATCAGGCAGGGAGCAAAGGGCAGGCCAGCGGCAGAGGTTTAACAGGGAGCATTGGTTTAGCCGGGAAAAAAGATCAGGCCGGGAGCAAAGGGCGGGCCGGGGGCAGAGGTTTAACCGGGAGCAGAGATTTAGCCGGGAGAAAAGATCAGGCCGGGAGCAAAGGGCGGGCCGGGGGCAGAGGTTTAGCCGGGAGAAAAGATCAGGCCGGGAGCAAAGGGAGACCCGCAGAAAGGGAGGTGCCGGGAGCAAAGGTCAGGCCCGCAGAAAAGGTTAATCCACAAGAAAAAGGTCAGGTCTGGAGCACAGGTCAGGCCGCGGGCAGAGGTTTAGCCGGGAAAAAAGACCAGGCCGGGAGCAAAGGGCGGGCCGGGAGCAGAGGTTTAGCCAGGAGAAAAGATTAGGCAGGGAGCAAAGGGAGTGCAGGGGGCAAAGGTTTAACCAGGAGCCGAGGTTTAGCCGGGAGAAATGATCAGGCCGGGAGCAAAGGGCGGGCCGGGGGCAGAGGTTTAACCGGGAGCAGAGGTTTAGCCGGGAGAAATGATCAGGCCGGGAGCAAAGGGCGGGCCGGGGGCAGAGATTTAATCGGGAGCAGAGTTTTAGCCGGGAGAAAAGAACAGGCCGGGAGCAAAGGGCGGGCCGGGACAGAGGTTTAACCGGGAGCAGAGATTTAGCCGGGAGAAAAGATCAGGCCGGGAGCAAAGGGCGGGCCGGGGGCAGAGGTTTAAACGGGAGCAGAGTTTTAGCCGGGAGAAAAGAACAGGCCGGGAGCAAAGGGCGGGCCGGGAGCAGAGTGTTAACCGGGAGCAGAGGTTTAGCCGGGAGAAAAGATCAGGCCGGGAGCAAAGGGTGGGCAGGGGGCAGAGGTTTAGCCAGGAGAAAAGATCAGGCCGGGAGCAAAGGGCGGGCCGGTGGCAGAGGTTTAACCGGGAGCAGAGGTTTAGCCGGGAGAAAAGATCAGGCCGGGAGCAAAGGGCGGGTCGGCGGCAGAGGTTTAACCGGGAGCAGAGGTTGGGCCGGGAGCAGAGGTTTAGCCGGGAGAAAAGATCAGGCCGGGAGCAAAGGGAGTGCCGGGGGCAGAGGTTTAACCGGGAGCAGAGCTTTAGCCGGGAGAAAAGATGGGGCTGGGAGCCAATGGCGGGCCGGGGGCAGAGGTTTAACCGGGAGCAGAGGTTTAGCCGGGAGGAAAGATCAAGCCGGGAGCAAAGGTCGGGCCGGGGGAGAGGTTTAACCGGGAGCAGAGGTTTAGCCGGGAGAAGAGATCAGGCCGGGAGTAAAGGGCGGGCCGGGAGCAGAGGTTTAACCGGGAGCAGAGGTTTAGCCGGGAGAAAAGATCAGGCCGGGAGCAAAGGGCGGGCCGGCGGCAGAGGTTTTCCCGGGAGCAGTGGTTTAGCTGGGAGAAAACATCAGGCCGGGAGCAAAGGGCGGGGCGGGGGCAGAGGTTTAACCTGGAGCAGAGGTTTAGCCAGGAGAAAAGATCAGGCCGGGAGCAAAGGGAGACCCGCAGAAAAGGTGGGGCCGGGAGCAAAGGTCAGGCCCGCAGAAAAGGTTAATCCAGATGAAAAAGGTCAGGTTTGGAGCACAGGTAAGGCCACGGCCAGAGGTGTAGCCGGAAGAAAAGATCAGGCCGGGAGCAAAGGGAGGGCCGGCGGCAGAGGTTTAACCGGGAGCAGAGGTTTAGCCGGGAAAAGATCAGGCCGGGAGCAAAGGGAGACCGTCAGAAAAGGTGGAGCTGGGAGCAAAGGTCAGGCCCGCAGAAAAGGTTAATCTGGAAGAAAAAGATCAGGTCGGAAGCACAGGTCAGGCCAGGAGCAGCGGTTTAGCCGGGAGAAAAGATGGGGCTGGGAGCAAATGGCGGGCCGGGGGCAGAGGTTTAACCGGGAGCAGTGGTTTAGCCGGGAGAAAAGATCAGGCCGGGAGCAAAGGGCGGGCCGGGAGCACAGGTTTAACCGGGAGCAGAGGTTTAGCCGGGAGAAAAGATCAGGCCGGGAGCAAAGGGAGTGCCGGGGGCAGAGGTTTAACCGGGAGCAGAGGTTTAGCCGGGAAAACAGATCAGGCCAGGAGCAAAGTGCGGGCCGGGGGCAGACGTTTAACCGGGAGCAGAGGTTTAGCCGGGAGAGAAGATCAGGCCGGGAGCAAAGGGCGGGCCGGGGGGAGAGGTTTAACCGGGAGCAGAGGTTTAGCCGGGAGAAAAAATCAGGCCGGAAGCAAAGGGCGGGCCGGGTGCAGAGGTTTAACCGGGAGCAGAGGTTGGGCCGGGAGCAGAGGTTTAGCCGGGAGAAAAGATCAGGCCGGGAGCAAAGGGCGGGCCGGGGGCAGAGGTTTCACCGGGAGCAGAGGTTAAGCCGGGAGAAAAGATCAGGCCGGGAGCAAAGGGCGGGCCCGGGGCAGAGGTTTAACCGGGAGCAGAGGTTTAGCCGGGAGAAAAGATCAGGCCGGGAGCAAAGGGCGGGACGGGGGTAGAGGTTTAACCGGGAGCAGTGGTTTAGCTGGGAGAAAAGATCAGGCCGGGAGCAAAGGGCGGGCCCGGGGCAGAGGTTTAACCGGGAGCAGAGGTTTAGCCGGGAGAAAAGATCAGGCCGGGAGCAAAGGGCGGGCCCGGGGCAGAGGTTTAACCGGGAGCAGTGGTTTAGCCGGGAGAAAAAATCAGGCCGGGAGCAAAGGGTGGGGCGGTGGCAGAGTTTTAACCCGGACCAGAGGTTTAGCCGGGAGAAAAGATCATGCTGGGAGCAAAGGGAGTGCCGGGGGCAGAGGTTTAACCGGGAGCAGAGGTTTAGCCGGGAGAAAAGATCAGGCCAGGAGCAAAGGGCGGGCCGGGGGCAGACGTTTAACCGGGAGCAGAGGTTTAGACGGGAGAGAAGATCAGGCCGGGAGCAAAGGGCGGGCAGGGGGGAGAGGTTTAACCGGGAGCAGAGGTTTAGCCGGGAGAAAAAATCAGGCCGGGAGCAAAGGGCGGGCCGGGAGCAGAGGTTTAACCGGGAGCAGAGGTTGGGCCGGGAGCAGAGGTTTAGCCGGGAGAAAAGATCAGGCCGGGAGCAAAGGGCGGGCCGGCGGCAGAGGTTTAACCAGGAGCAGAGGTTTAGCAGGGAGAAAAGATCAGGCCGGGAGCAAAGGGCGGGCGGGGAGGAGAGGTTTAGCGGGGGGAACGGTTTAGCCGGGAAAAAATATCAGGCCGGGAGCAAAGGGAGACCCGCAGAAAAGGTGGGGCCGGGAGCAAATGTCAGGCCCGCAGAAAAGGTCAATGCAGAAGAAAAATGTCAGGTCTGGAGCACAGGTCAGGCCGGGAGCAGAGGTTTAGCCGGGAGAAAAGATCAGGCCGGAAGCAAAGGGCGGGCCGGGGGCAGAGGTTTCACCGGGAGCAGAGGTTAAGCCGGGAGAAAAGATCAGGCCGGGAGCAAAGGGCGGGCCCGGGGCAGAGGTTTAACCGGGAGCAGAGGTTTAGCCGGGAGAAAAGATCAGGCCGGGAGCAAAGGGCGGGACGGGGGTAGAGGTTTAACTGGGAGCAGAGGTTTAGCCGGGAGAGAAGATCAGGCCGGGAGCAAAGGGAGGGCCGGGGGTAGAGGTTTAACCGGGAGCAGAGGTTTAGCCGGGAGAAAAAATCAGGCCGGGAGCAAAGGGCGGGCCCAGGGCAGAGGTTTAACCGGGAGCAGAGGTTTAGCCGGGAAAAAAGATCAGGCCGGGAGCAAAGGGAGACCCGCAGAAAAGGTGGGGCTGGGAGCAAAGGTCAGGCCCGCAGACAAGGTTAATCCAGAAGAAAAATATCAGGTCGGAAGCACAGGTCAGGCCAGGAGCAGAGGTTTAGCCGGGAGAAAAGATGGGGTTGGGAGCAAATGGCGGGCCGGGGGCAGACGTTTAACCGGGAGCAGAGGTTTAGCCGGAAGAAAAGATAAAGCCGGGAGCAAAGGGCAGGCCGGGGGCAGCGGTTTAACCGGGAGCAGAGGTTTAGCCGGGAGAACAGATCAGGCCGGGAGCAAAGGGAGGGCCGGATGCAGAGGTTTAACCCAGAGCAGAGGTTTAGCCGGGAGAAAAGATCAGGCCGGGAGCAAAGGGAGACCCGTAGAAAAGGTGGGGCCGGGAGCAAAGGTCAGGCCCGCAGAAAAGGTTAATCCAGAAGAAAAAGGTCAGGTCTGGAGCACAGGTAAGGCCTCGGCCAGAGGTTTAGCCGGAAGAAAAGATCAGGCCGGGAGCAAAGGGCGGGCCGGGAGCAGAGGGCTAACCGGGAGCAGAGGTTTAGCCGGGAAAAAAGATCAGGCCGGGAGCAAAGGGTGGGCCGGGGGCAGAGGTTTAGCCAGGAGAAAAGATCAGGCCGGCAGCAAGGGGCGGGCCGGCGGCGGAGGTTTAACTGGGAGCAGAGGTTGGGCCAGGAGCAGAGGTTTAGCCGGGAGAAAAGATCAGGCCGGGAGCAAAGGGAGTGCCGGGGGCAGAGGTTTAACCGGGAGCAGAGGTTTAGCCGGGAGAAAAGATCAGGCCGGGATCAAAGGGCGGGCCGGCGCCAGAGGTTTAACCGGGAGCAGAGGTTTAGCCGGGAGAAAAGATCAGGCCGGGAGCAAAGGGTGGGCCGGTGGCAGAGGTTTAACCGGGAGCATTGGTTTAGCCAGGAAAAAAGATCAGGACGGGAGCCAAGGGAGACCCGCAGAAAAGGTGGGGCCGGGAGCAAAGGTCAGGCCGCAGAAAAGGTTAATACAGAAGAAAAAGGTCAGGTCTGGTGCACAGGTCTGCCCGCGGGCAGAGGTTTAGCCAGGAGAAAAGACCAGGCCAGGAGCAAAGGGCGGGCCGGGGGCAGAGGTTTAGCCGGGAGAAAAGATCAGGCCGGGAGCAAAGGGTGGGCCTTGGGCAGAGGTTTAACCGGGAGCAGTGGTTTAGGCGGGAGGAAAGATCAGGCCAGGAGAAAAGGGCGGGGCGGGGGCAGAGGTTTAACCGGGAGCAGAGGTTTAGCCGGGAGAAAAGATCAGGCCGGGAGCAAAGGGTGGGCCGGTGGCAGAGGTTTAACCGGGAGCATTGGTTTAGCCGGGAAAAAAGATCAGGACGGGAGCCAAGTGAGACCCGCAGAAAAGGTGGGGCCGGCAGCAAAGGTCAGGCCGCAGAAAAGGTTAATACAGAAGAAAAGATCAGGCCGGGAGCAAAGGGCGGGCCTTGGGCAGAGGTTTAACCGGGAGCAGTGGTTTAGGCGGGAGGAAAGATCAGGCCAGGAGAAAAGGGCGGGGCGGGGGCAGAGGTTTAACGCGGACCAGAGATTTAGCCGGGAGAAAAGATCAGGCCGGGAGCAAAGGGCGGGCCGGGGGCAGAGGTTTAACTGGGAGCAGTGGTTTAGGCGGGAGGGAAGATCAGGCCAGGAGAAAAGGGCGGGGCGGGTGCAGAGGTTTAACGCGGACCAGAGATTTAGCCGGGAGAAAAGATCAGGCCGGGAGCAAAGGGCGGGCCGGGGGCAGAGGTTTAAACGGGAGCAGAGTTTTAGCCGGGAGAAAAGAACAGGCCAGGAGCAAAGGGCGGGCCGGGGGAAGAGGTTTAACCGGGAGCAGAGATTTAGCCAGGAGAAAAGATCAGGCCGTGAGCAAAGGGAGACCCGCAGAAAAGGTGGGGCCGGGAGCAAAGGTCAGGCCCGCAGAAAAGGTTAATCCAGATGAAAAAGGTCAGGTCTGGAGCACAGGTAAGCCCCACGGCCAGAGGTGTAGCCGGAAGAAAAAGATCAGGCCGGGGAGCAAAGGGCGGGCCGGGGGCAGAGTTTTTAAGCGGAGCAGAGGTTTAGCCGGGAGAAAAGATCAGGCCGGGAGCAAAGGCGGCGCCGGGGGCAGAGATTTAACCGGGAGCAGAGGTTTAGCCAGGAGAAAAAGATCAGGCCGGGAGCAAAGGGCGGGCCCGGGGGCAGAGTTTTAAGCGGAGCAGAGGTTTATAGGGAGAAAAAGATCAGGCAGGAGCAAAGGGTGGGCTGGGGGCAGAGGTTTAACCGGGAGCAGAGGTTTAGGCCGGGAAAAAAGATCAGGCCCGGGAGCAAAGGGCGGGCCGGCGGCAGAGGTTTAACCGGGGGCAGAGGTTTAGCCGG
>NW_024396797.1:0-24121 GCF_004115215.2 Ornithorhynchus anatinus
GGCTAAACGTCTTCTCCCGGTTAAACCTCTGCTCCCGGCCCGCCCTTTGCTCCCGGCCTGATCTCTTCTCTGGGCTAAACCTCTACTCCCAGTTAAACCTCTGCCCCCGGCCCGCCATTTGCTCCCAGCTCCATCTTTTCTCCTGGCTAAACCTCTGATCCTGGCCTGACCTGTGCTTCCGACCTGATCTTTTTCTTCCGGATTAACCTTTTCTGCGGGCCTGACCTTTTCTCCCGGCCTCACCTTTTTGCGGGTCTCCCTTTGCTCCCGGCTTGATCTTTTTTCCTGGCTAAACGTCTGCTCCCGGCTAAACCTCTGCTCCCGGCCCAACCTCTACCCCCGGTTAAACCTCTGCCCCCGGCCGGCCCTTTGCTCCCGGCCTGATTTTTTCTCCCGGCTAAACCTCTGGTCCGGTTAAACCTCTGCCCCGAGCTGCCCTTTGCTCCCAGCCTGATCTCTCCCGGCTAAACCTCTCTCCCGGTTAAACGTCTGCCCCGGCCCGCCCTTTGCTCCCGGCCTTATCTGTTCTCCCGGCTAAACCTCTGCTCTCGGTTAAACCTCTGCTCCCGCCCGCCCTTGCTCCCGGCCTGATCTTTTCTCCGGCTAAAACCCTGCTCCAGTTTAAACCTCTGCCCCCGGCCCGCACTTTGCTCCCGGCCTGATCTTTTCTCCCGGCTAAACCTCCGCTCCGGGTTAAACCTCTGCCCCCGCCCCGCCCTTTGCTCCCGGCCTGATCTTTTCTCCCGGCTAAACCACTGCTCCGGTTTAAACTCTTTCCCGCCCTCTGCCCAAGGCCCGCCCTTTGCTCCAGGCCTGATCATTTCTCCCGGCTAAACCTCTGCTCCGGTTAAACCTCTGCCCCCGGCCCGCCCTTTGCTCCCGGCTGATCTTCCTACGGCTAAACCTCTGCTCCCAGTTAAACCTCTGCCCCCGGCCCCCATTTGCTCCCAGCCCCATCTTTTCTCCCGGCTAAACTCTGCTCCTGGCCTGACCTGTGCTTCCGACCTGATCTTTTTCTTCCGGATTAACCTTTTCTGCGGGCCTGACCTTTGCTCCCGGCCCACCTTTTTTGCGGGTCTCCCTTTGCTCCCGGCCTGATCTTCTCCCGGACAAACTCTGCTCCCGGTGAAACCTCTACCCCTGGCCCGCCCTTTGCTCCCGGCCTGATCTTTTCTCCCGGCTAAACCTCTGCTCCCGGCCCAACCTCTGCTCCCGGTTAAACCTCTGCCCCCGGCCCGCCCTTTGCTCCCGGCCTGATTTTTCTCCCGCTAAACCTCTGCTCCCGGTTAAACCTCAGCCCCCGGCCCGCCCTTTGCTCCCGGCCTGATCTTCTTCTCCGGCTAAACCTCTGCTCCCGGTTAAAACGGTCTGCCCCCGGGCCCCACCCTTTGCTCCCGGCCTGATCTTTTCTCCCGGCTAAACCTCTGATCCCGGTTAAACCTCTGCCCCCGGCCCACCCTTTGCTCCTGGACTGATCATTTCTCCCGGCTAAACCTCTGCTCCCGGTTAAACCTCTGCCCCCGGCCCGCCCTTTGCTCCCGGCCTGATCTTTTCTCCCGGCTAAACCTCTGCTCCCAGCCTGACCTGTGCTCCCGACCTTACCTTTTTCTTCCGGATTAACCTTTTCAGCGGCCCTGACCTTTGCTCCCGGCCTGGTCTTTTCTCCCGGCTAAAACCTCTGCCCCCCGGACCGCCCTTTGTTTCAGACCGGATTTTCTCCTGGCTAAACCTCTGCCCCGGGCCCACCCTTTGCTCCCGGCCTGATCCTTTCTTCCGGCCTGATGTTTTCCCGGCTAAATCTCTGCCCCCGGCCCGCCCTCTGCTCCCGGCCTGATGTTTTCTCCCGGCTAAACCTCTGCTCCGGGTAAAACCTCTGCCCCCGGCCCGCCCTTTGCTTCCGACCGGATCTTTTCTCCCGGACAAACCTCTACTCCCGGCCTGAGTGCTTCCCCGACCTGACCTTTTTCTTCTGGATTAAACCGTTTCTGCGCGTCTGACCTTTGCTCCCGCCCTGACCTTTTCTCGCCGGCCTCACCTTTTTCTCCCGGCAAACTTTCTGCTCCCGGCCTGATCTTTTCTCCCGGCTAAACCTCTGCTCCCGGTTGAACCTCTGCCCTTGTCCGCCCTTTGCTCCCGGCCTGATCTCTTCTCCCGGCTTAAATCTGCTGCCCCGTTAACCTCTGCCCCCGGCCCGCCCTTTGCTCCCGGTCTGATCTTTTCTCCCGCTAAACCTCTGCTCCCGCCCCGCACTTGTGCTCCCTGCGCTGATCTTTTCTCCTGGCTAACCTCTGCCCCGGCCCGCCCTTTGCTCCCGGCCTGATCTTTTCTCCCGGACAAACCTCTGCTCCCGGTTAAACCTCTGCCGCTGGCCCGCCCTTTTGTTCCCAGCCTGATCTTTTCTCCCGGCTAAACTCTGCTCCCGGTTAAACCTCTGCCGCCAGCCCGCCCTTTGCTCCCGGCCTGATCTTTTCTCCTGGCTAAACCTCTGCCCCCGGCCCACCCTTTGCTCCCGGACTGATATTTCTCCCGGCTAAACCACTGCTCCCGGTTAAACCTCTGCCCAAGGCCCGCCCTTTGCTCCCGGCCTGATCTTTTTCCCGGCTAAACCTCTGCTCCCGGCCAGACCTGTGCTCCCGACCTGACATTTTTCTTCTGTATTAACCTTTTCTGCGGGCCTGACCTTTGCTCCGGCCCCACCTTTTCTGCGGTTCCCCTTTGCTCCGGGCCTGATCTTTTTCCCGGCTAAACCAATGCTCCCGGTTAAACCTCTGCCCGCCCGCCTTTGCTCCCTGCCTGATCTTTCTCCCGGCTAAACCTCTGCTCCCAGTTAACCTCTTCCCCGGCACTCCCTTTGCTCCCGGCCTGATTATTTCTCCCGGCTAAACCTCTGCTCCTGGTTAAACCTCTGCCCCGGCCCGCCCTTTGCTCCCGGCCTGATCATTTCTCCCGGCTAAACCTCTGCTCCTGGTTAAACCGTTGCCCCCGGCACTCCCTTTGCTCCCGGCCTGATCTTTTCTCCTGGCTAAACCTCTGCTCCCTGCCTGCCCTTTGCTCCGGCCTGGTCTTTTTCCCGGCTAAACCTCTGCCCGCGGCCTGACCTGTGCTCGAGACCTGACCTTTTTCTTGTGGATTAACCTTTTCTGCTGGCCTGACCTTTGCTCCCGGCCCCACCTTTTCTTCGGGTCTCCCTTTGCTCCCGGCCTGATCTTTTCCCCCGGCTAAACCTCTGCCCCCGGCCCGCCTTTGCTCCCGGCCTGATCTTTTCTCCCGGCTAAACCTCTGCTCCCGGCCTGACCTGTGCTCCAGACCTGACATTTTTCTTCTGTATTAACCTTTTCTGCGGGCCTGACCTTTGCTCCCGGCCCACCTTTTCTGAGGGTCTCCCTTTGCTCCCGGCCTGATCATTTCTCCCAGCTAATCTCTGCTCCTTGTTACACTCTGCCCCCAGCCCGCCCTTTGTTCCCAGCCTGATCATTTCTCCTGGCTAAACCTCGGCTCCTGATTAAAACCTTTGCCCCCGGCACTCCCTTTGCTCCCAGCCTGATCTTTTCTCCTGGCTAAACCTCTGCTCCCGGCCCGCCCTTTGCTCCCGGCCTGGTCTTTTCTCCGGCTAAACCTCTGCCCGCGGCCTGACCTGTGCTCCAGACCTGACCTTTTTCTTCTGGATTAACCTTTTCTGCAGGCCTGACCTTTGCTCCCGGCCCCACCTTTTCTGCGGTCTCCCTTTACTCCCGGCCTGATCTTTTCTCCCGGCTAAACCTCTGCCCCCGGCCAGCCCTTTGCTCCCGGCCTGATCTTTTCTCTCCGGCTAAACCTCTGCTCTTGTAAACCTCTGCCCCCGGCCCTTTGCTCCCGGCCTGATCATTTCTCCTGGCTAAACCTTGCTCCTGGTTAAACCTTTGCCCCCGGACTCCCTTTGCTCCCGGCCTGATCTTTTCTCCCGGCTAAACCTCTGCTCCGGCCCGCCCTTTGCTCCCGGCCTGATCTTTTCTCCTGGCTAAACCTCTGCCCCGGCCCGCCTTTGCTCCCGGCCTGATCTTTTCTCCCGGCTAAACCTCTGCCCCGGCCTGACCTGTGCTCCAGACCTGACATTTTTCTTCTGTATTAACCTTTTCTATGGGCCTGACCTTTGCTCCGGCCCCACCTTTTCTGCGGGTCTCCCTTTGCTCCCGGCCTGATCTTTTTTCCCGGCTAAACCAATGCTCCCGGTTAAACCTCTGCCGCCGGCCTGCCCTTTGCTCCCTGCCTGATCATTTCTCCGGCTATACCTCTGCTCCTGGTTAAACCTCTGCCCCCGGCCCGCCCTAGCTCGGCTGATCATTTTCCGGCTAAACTCGGCTCCTGGTTAAACCTTTGCCCCGGCACTCCTTTCTCCCGGCCTGATCTTTTCTCCTGGCTAAACTCTGCTCCCGGCCCGCCTTTGCTCCGGCCTAGTCTTTTTCCCTAAAACTCTGCTCCTGGTTAACCCTCTGCCCCGGCCCGCCCTTTGCTCCCGGCCTGATCTTTTCTCCCGGCTAAACCTCTGCTCCCGTTAAACCTCTGCCCGGCCCGCCCTTTGCTCCCGGCCTGATCTTTTCTCCCGGCTAAACCTCTGCTCCGGTTTAACCTCTGCCCCTGGCCCGTCCTTTGCTCCTGGCCTGATGTTTTCTCCCGGCTAAACCTCTGCCCCCGGCCCGCCCTTTGCTTCCGACCGATCTTTTCCCGGACAAACCTGCTCCCGTCCTGACCTCTGCCCCCGGCCCACCCTTTGCTCCCGGCCTGATCTTTTCTCCCGGCTAAACCTCTGCTCCCGGCCTGACCTGTGCTCCCGACCTGACCTTTTTCTTCTGATTAACCTTTTCTGCGCGTCTGACCTTTGCTCCCCCCCTGACCTTTTCTCCCGGCCCCACCTTTTCTCCCGGCCAAACGTCTGCTCCCGGCCTGATCTTTTCTCCTGGCTAAACCTCTGCCCCCGGCCCGCCCTTTGCTCCCGGCTGATCTTTTCTCCTGGCTAAACCTCTGCCCCCGGCCCACCCTTTGCTCCCGGACTGATGTTTTCTCCCGGCTTAAACCTCTGCTCCCAGTTTACCTCTGCTCCCGGCCGCCCTTTGCTCCGGCCTGATCTTTTCTCCCGGCTAAACCTCTGCTCCCGGCCTGACCTGTGCTCCAGACCTGACATTTTCTTCTGTATTAACCTTTTCTGCGGGCCTGACCTTTGCTCCCGCCCCACCTTTTCTCCCGGTCTCCTTTGCTCCCGGCCTGATCTTTTTTCCCGGCTAAACCAATGCTCCGGTTAAACCTGTGCGCCGCCTGCCTTTGCTCCTGCCTGATCATTTCCGGCTATACCTCTGCTCCTGGTTAAACCTCTGCCCCCGGCCCGCCCTTTGCTCCCGGCCTGATCATTTCTCCCGGCTAAACCTCGGCTCTGGTTAAACCTTTGCCCCGCACTCCCTTTGCTCCGGCCTGATCTTTTCTCCTGGCTAAACCTCTGCTCCCGGCCCGCCCTTTGCTCCCGGCCTGATCTTTTCTCCCGGCTAAACCTCTGCCCCGGCCCGCCTTTGCTCCCGGCCTGATCTTTTCTCCGGCTAAACCACTGCTCCCGGTTAAACCTCTGCCCCGACCCCCCTTTGCTCCCGGCCTGATCTTTTCTCCCGGCTAAACCTCTCCTCCGGTTAAACCTGTGCCCCCGGCCCGCCCTTTGCTCCCGTCCTAATCTTTTCTGCCCGCTAAACCTCTGCTTCCGGCCTGACCTGTGCTCCCGACCTGACTTTTTCTTCCGGCCTCACTTTATTGCGGGCCTGACCTTTACTGCGGGTGTGGCTTTGCTCCCGGCCCCACCTCGGCTACCGGCCTCACCTGTGCACCCGACCTGACCTTTTTCTTCCAGCGTAAACTTTTCTGCGGGTCCAGCCTCTGCTCCAGCCCAACTTTGCTCCCGGCCAAACCGCTGCTCCCGGCTAAAGCTGTACTCCCGGGCCGACCTTTGCTCCCGTCCTAATCTTTTCTGCCGGCTAAACCTCTGCTTCCGGCCTGACCTGGGCTCCCGACCTGACCTTTTTTCCGGCCTGACCGTTTTCTGCGGGTCAGACCTTTTCTTCTGCCTAACCTTTTCTGCGGGTCTGACCTTTGCTCCCGGCCCAACCTCTGCTCCCGGAGAACACTTTGCTCCTCGGCTGCTCCGTTTTGTATCCGGGCCTCCCCTCGGCTGTTGGCCTCCTCTTTCCCGGCCCCGTCTCCTTGTCGCCTCAACACCACCCCTTTTCCCTTCGTCGGGACTTTTCCTTTCGCCGACCTCTGTTCCAGGGCCCGGCCTTTTGTCGCCGCGGTCCTTTTTCTCCGGCCTCCCCCTTTGTCCTAAGTCCCCTTTTTGCGGCCCGTCAGCCGGCTTCCGGCCCACCTTTTGCCCTCGGTCCCCTTTCTCCTCCCGTTCTCCCCTTTGGCCTCCCGTCCTTTTGGCGCCCAGCCCCACTCTGTCCCCGGGCCTCACTTTCCCCAACCCCCGCCCGCCTCCCCTCGCCCCCCGCTTTTTTTCTTCTCCCCGTCTCGCCTTCTCCTTCCGGCCGCCCCGTCTCCCTCGGTCTCCAGGGTCCGCCGGGCCCGACTGTTTGCCTCGGTCCCTCTGGTGGCCCTCCCCTCCCCATGAGCCCAGCCCCCCCCCCCGCCACCTTTGCGCTGTGGCGGACTGGGCGCTGCCCCATTACGGGGCCCATGTCAGTACCCCGTCGGCGCCCGGTGCCGCTCTCGGCTTGGGGGCTTGTCGGTGTTCTCCCAGAGTCCGATCCCCCTGCCACCTCGGTCCTCTACCTGAGTGGCCACTGCGCTGCCACTCCAGGCGGCGGGGGTGAGGCGCGGGGGGGGGTGTCTGCCTGGGTGAGTGGTAGCGGGGGAAGCCGCGGGATGTTGGTATTTATTAAGCGCTTACTATGTGCAGAGCACCGTTCTAAGTGCTGGGGTAGACCCAGGGGAATCGGGTTGTCCGACGTGGGGCTCAGTCTTAATCCCCATTTTCCAGATGAGGGAACTGAGGCTCAGAGAAGTTAAGTGACTTGCCCACAGTCACACAGCTGACAAGTAGCAGAGCTGGGATTCGAACTCATGAGCCCTGCCTCCAAAGCCCATGTCATTTCCACTGCGCCACGCTGCTTCCCGGGACCCGGGGGTCCGGGCTTCTTGCGGCGGCCAGTCCGGTCCGCTCCGCCGTGGACAGGGGCAGCACCGCAAGGACCGCCGCCCTCCCCGCCCCGGGCCGGCCCCGGCCCCGAGGAGACCCTGCCGCTCCCTTGCCCAGCTGGCCCCCTTTCCGGGCTGAGGGGGGTGTCGGGGGCGGCTGATGGTCACTGACGTCGCGGGGCCTAGGCCACGGCCCCGCGGCCGCCAGGGAGGTGGGCGGGCCGGCAGGGCCCCGCAGCTCAGGCGTAGGTGGGAGCTGGCTGGCTGGCTCACTCTGGCCTTTGTTTCTCTCGCCCTGCCAGGCCCGAACCGCAGTGGGGCCTGCCGGCGGCGCTGCCCAGGCCCGCCCGGGCCCGACGCTGGAGGCTGCTGCCCGCCCCTCGGCGGGGCCACCCCGACCTTAGTGGAGAAGATGGAGAGCACCTGCACGTGAGTATGGGGAGGTTAGGGGCGACAGACACTCTGAGTCGCCCTCACCGTCGTCGCCGCCGCCGCCGGGGCAGGATCCGGCCCGAACGGCTGGACAGCCAGGCTCTCCCGGACCAGCCGGCCCCCCCCACCTCCTCCCTGGCCCCGACCAGCCGGATGCGTAGGAGGTGGAGGAGGAGAAAGCGGAGGATTCTTCTTCTTCTTCTTCTTCTTCTTCTTCTTCTTCTTCTTCTTCTTCTTCTTCTTCTTCTTCTTCTTCTTCTTCTTCTTCTTCTTCTTCTTCTTCGTCTTCTGGCTTTGGACTCTCCGGCCCCACCGGCCACCCCCATGGGCCGGCCCGGTCTTCCCCCGCTTTTCCCTGTCTTGGGCCCTCCCCTCTTGCCCTCGCCCCGGCTCTCTCCCCTGGCCTGGCCTGGGCTGGCCTGGCCTGGGCTGGCCTGGCCTGGCCTTGCTCTGTGCGCCCTCCCTTCTGGCCCGAGGCGCCCCCTCGGCCCCGGCCCGGCGACGTTTCCCTCGTTTCCCCTGCTCTTGTCGGGGCCTCCTCCCGGCGGCTCCGGCCCGACCCTTTGGCCGGGGCTCCCCTTTGCCCCCTCCCGCCCGCTTTTCGCCAGGTGCCCCTTGGTCCCGGCCTTGCCCTTTGGCCCCTAGTGTCCCCCTTTCCCCTCTCGCCGCGCCCCTTGTCTTCCCGTCGCCTGGCCTTGACCTCGGGCCACGCCGTCTGCCTGGCCTCCGCTTGGTCCCCGGCTTCCGGTCTTCCCGGAACGCCCGCCGCCCTCGGCTCCGGGCCTCCCCCTCGGCCCTGGCCGCGGCCACCCCTTTTCGGCTGCCCGCCTCCCCGGGCCGCCCCCCCCCCCGCCTTCCTCTGGGCTCCCGTCCTCCTCCCCTTGCCCCCGGCTCGTCTTGGCCCCTGCCCTCCCCGGGCTCCCTCTCCTCCCCTGGGTGGGTCCCCAACTCGCCCCACCTTTGTTCCCCATCGGTCCTGAGCTCCCGGCCAGACCTTTTCTGCCCGTCTGACTTTTGCTCCCGCCCTGCCCTTTACTCCCGGCCCCACCTTTTCTCCCGGCCAAACCTCTGCTCCCGGCCTGACCTTTTCTCTCAGCTAAACCTGTTTTGGCGGTCTGACCTTTGCTCCCGGCCCCACCTTTTCGGCGGGTCTGCCCTTTGCTCCCGGCCCGATCTTTTCTCCCGGTTAAACCTCTGCTCCTGGCCTGACCTGTGCTTCCGACCTGATCTTTTTCCTCCGGATTAAACTTTACTGCGGGCCTGACCTTTGCTCCTGGCCCCACCTTTTCTGCGGGTCTCCCTTTGCTCCCGGCCTGATCTTTTCTCCCGGCTAAACCTCTTCTCCCGGTTAAACCTCTGCCCCCGGCCCGCCCTTTGCTCCCGGCCTGATCTTTTTTCCAGCTAAACCTCTGGCCGCGGCCTTACCTGTGCTCCAGACCTGACCTTTTTCTTCTGGATTAACCTTTTCTGCGGGCCTGACCTTTGCTCCCGGCCCCACCTTTGCTCCCGGCCCGACCTCTGCTCCCGGCCTGACCTCTGCTCCCGGCCAAACCTCTGCTCCCGGCCTGACCTTTTCGCTCAGCTAAACCTCTTCGGCTGTTCTGGCCTTTGCTCCCGGCCTGATCTTTCCTCCTGTGCAAACCTCTGCTCCCCGCTAAACCTGTGCTCCTAGCCCGAACTTTGCTCCCGGCCTGATCTTTTCTCCCGGCTAAACCTCTGCTCCCGGCCAGACCTTTTCCTCCGCCCGACCTTTTTCCTCCGGCCTGACCTTTTCTGCGCGTCTGACCTCTGCTGCTGGCCCCACCTTTTCTCCCGGCCTCATCTTTTCTCCCGTCTTAACCTCTGCTCACGGCCTGACCTGTGCTCCCGACCCGACCTTTTTCTTCCGGATTAACCTTTTCTGCGGGTCTCCCTTTGCTCCCGGCCTCACCTTTTCTGCGTGTCTCCCTTGCTCCCCCCATCTTTTTCCCGGCAAACCTCCGTCCCGGTTGCCTTACTCCCGCCCGACCCTTCTCCGGCCTTATCTTTCTCCGGCTGACCTTCTTCCGGTTGCGTCTGCCCCGGCCCCCTTTGCTCCCGGCCTAATTTTCCTCCCGGCTAAACCTCTGCTCCGGCCTGCCCTGTGCTCCCGACCTGACCTTTTCTTCCGGCCTAACCTTTTCTGCGGGTCTGACCTCTACTCCCGGCCCAACCTCTGCTCCCGGTGAACCCTTTGCTCCTCGGCTGCTCCGTTTTGTGTCCGGGCCTCCCCTCGGCTGTGGGCCTCCCCTTTCCCCGCACCGTCCCCTTGTCCCCTCGGCCCCCCCACCCCCTCTTCCCCTCGTCGGACCTTTTTGTCTCGCCGACCCCTGTTCCCGGCCCGGCCTTATATCGCCGTGGTCCCTTTTCTCCGGGCCACCCCCTTTGTCCTCGGTCCCCCGTTTGACGGCCCGTCAGCTGGTTTCCCGGCCCACTTTTGCCCTCGGCCCCCTTTCTCCTCCCGGCCGTCCCCTTCCCTCTCCCGTCCCTTTTGGCGCCGGCCCCACTCTGTCCCCGGGGCCCCACTTCCCCCCAGCCCCCCCGCCCGTCTCCCCTCGCCCCCCGCTTTGGTTTTCTTCTCCCCGTCGCGGCTTCTCCTCCCGGCCGACCCGTCTCCCTCGGTCTCCCGGGTCCGCCTGGGCCTGAACGTTGCCACGGGCCTCTCTGGTGGCCCTGGCCTCCCCATGGGCCCAGCCCCACCCCATCCCCGCCCCCCGTGCGCTGTAGCGGACTGGGCGCCACCCCATTGTGGGGCCCGGTCGGCCCCCCATCGGGTGTCCCCTGCCGCTCCCGGGCTTGGAGGCTGTTCGGTGTCCTCCTGGGGTCCGACCCCCCTGCCGCCTCGGCCCTTCCCTGAGTGGCCGCTGCAGCGGCCACCCAAGGAGCAAGGGGGGCGGCGGGGGGTGTGTGTTTTCCTGGGCTGAGTGGTGGCGGGGGAAGCCGCGGGATGAGACGCAGGCCCGTCCCGGGACCCCGGGGTCCGGGCTCCTTGTGGGCGGCCCGTCTGGTCCGCTCGGCTGGGAACAGGCGAAGCACCGCAACCCCCACCGCCCTCTCCGCCTCAGGCCGGCACGGGCCCCCGAGGAGACCCTGCCTCACCCCCGGCCAGCTGGCCCCCTTTCCGGGCTGAGGAGGGTGGGTCCGTGTGGGGCGGGGGACTCTGATGTTCACGGACGTCGCGGGGCCTAGGCCAGGGAACCGCGGCCGCCAGAGAGGGAGGGCGGGTAGGCGGGCAGGTGCCCCGCAGCTCGGCCGGAGGTGGGAGCTGGCTCGCTGGGTGGCTGGCTGGCTGGCTCACTCTGGCGTTTGTTTCTCTTGCCCTCCCAGGCCCGAACCACGGTGGGGCCTGCCGGCGGTGCCGGCCCGGCCCGTCCGGCCCCAACACTGGAGCCTGCTGCCCGCCCTTCGGCGGGGCCACACCGACCTTAGTGGGAGAAGATGGAGAGCACCTGCACGTGAGTCGGGGAGGGGGTCGGGCGGCGCCGTACCCTTCGAGTCGCCCTCACTGTCGTCGTCGCCGCCGCCGCCGGGGCAGGGTCCCGCCCCGAGCGGCTGGAGAGCCTGGCCCCGCCGGACCGGCCGGCCCCGCAACCTCCTCCTCCCTTGCCTCGACCAGCAGGATGCGTAGGAGGAGGAGGCGGAGCCAGCGGAGGAGTCTTCTTCTTTTTCTTCTTCTTCTTACTCTTCTTCTCTTGTTCTTCTTGTGGCTTTGACTCTCTGGCCCCACCGGCACCCCACGGGACGGCCCGGTGTTCCCCCCCTTTCCCCGTCTTGGGCCCTCCCCTCTTGCCCTCGCCCCCGCTCTCTCCCCCTCCCCGGGCCTGGCCTTGCCTGGCCTGGCCCTGCGCGCCCTCCCTTCTGGCGCGAGGCCCCCCTTGGTCCCGGTTTTGCCTTTGGCCGCTCGCGCCCCCCTTTCCCCTCTTGCCACCCACCTTGTCCTCCCATCGCCTGGCCTCGACCTCGGGCCCCGCCGTCTGCCTGGCCTCCGCTTGGTCCCCGGCCTCCGGTGTTCCCGGAGCGCTCGCCGACCTCGGCTCCGACCATCCCCCTCGGCCCTGGCCCCTGCCTCCCCGTTTCTGCTTCTGGCTTCCCCTTGCCGCCCCCCCCACTCGTCTTGGCCCCTGCCCTCCCTGGGCCCCCTCTCCTCCCCTTGGTCGGTCCCCAGCTCGCCCCACCTTTGTTCCCCGTCGGTCCTGAGCTCCCGGCCGGACCTTTTCTGCGCGTCTGACATTTGCTCCTGCGCTGCCCTTTGCTCCCGGCCCCACCTTTTTTCCCGGCCTCCGGTGTTCCCGGAGCGCTCGCCGCTCTCGGCTCCCGCCCTCCCCGTCGGCCCTGGCCGCCGCCCATTTCTGCTGCTGGCCTCCCCTTGCCCCCCTCCCGGCTCGTCTTGGCCCCTACCCTCCCCGGGCCCCCTTTCCTCCCCTGGGTCTGTCCCCAGCTCGCCCCACCTTTGTTCCCCGTCGGTCCTGAGCTCCCGGCCGGACCTTTTCTGCGCGTATGAATTTTGCTCCCCGCCCTGCCCTTTGCTCCCGGCCCACCTTTTCTCCCGGCCAAAACCTCTGCTCCCAGCCTGACCTTTCTCTCAGCTAAACGTTTTCGGCGGGTCTGACCTTTGCTCCGGCCCCCACATTTTCGGCGGGTCTGCCCCTTTGCCTCGGCCTGATCTTTTCTTACGGCCAAACCTCTGCTCCCCGGCTAAACCTCTGCTCCCGGCCCGACATTTGCCCCCGGCCTGACCATTTCTGCGTGTTTGGCCTTTGCTCCGGCCCAAACCTTTGCTCCGGCAAAAGCTTGGCTCCCGGCCCCACCTTTGCTCCCGCCTAATCTTTCCTCCCGGCTAAACCTCTGCTCCCAGCCTGACCTGTGCTGCTGACCTGACCATTTCTTCCAGCCCAACCTTTTCTGTGGGTCTGACTTGCTCCCGGCCCCACTTTTGCTTCCGGTCCAAAACCTCTGGCTTCCGGCCCAAACCTCTGCCTCCCGGCTAAACCTCCGGCTCCCGGCCCAACCCTTTGCTCCCGGGCCTGGATCTTTTCTCCCCGGCCAAACCTCTGTTCCCGGCCTGCCCTTTGCTCCCGGCGCGACCTTTTCTTCCCGCCCCACCTTTTTGCCCAGCCAAACCTCTGCTCCCGGCTAAACCTCTGCTCCCGGCCCGACCTTTGCACCCCGCCTAATCTTTCCTTCCCGGCTAAACCTCTGTTTCCGGCCTGACCTGTGCTGCCGACCTGACCTTTTTCTTCCTGATTAACCTTTTCTGCGGCCTCACCTTTGCTCCCGGCCCCACCTTTGCTTCCACCGGCCAAACCTCCGCTCCTGGCCTGACCTTTTCTCTCAAGCTAAACCTCTTCTGCGGGTCTGCCCTTTGCTCCCGCCTGATTTTCCTCCCGTCCAAACCTCTCTCCCGGCTAAGCTGTGCTCCCGGCCCGACCTTTGCTCCCGGCCTGATCTGTTCTCCCGGCCAAACAACTGCTCCCGGCCAAACCTCTCCTCCCGGCCAAAACTCTGCTCCCGGCCTGACCTTTTCTCTCAGCTAAAACCTCTTCTGCAGGTCTGCCCTTTGCTCCCGGCCTGATCTTTCCTCCCGACCAAACCTCTGCTCCCGGCTAAACCTGTGCTCCCGGCCTGATCTTTTCCCCCGGCCCAAACCTCTGCTCCCCGGTTAAACCTCTGCCCCCGGCCCGCCCTTTGCTCCCGCCTGATCTTTTCTTCCGGGCTGATGTTTTCTCCCGGCTAAATCTCTGCCCCCGGCCCGCCCTTTGCTCCCGGCCTGATCTTTTCTCCCCGCCAGACCTTTGCCCCCGGCCCGCCCTTTGCTCCCGGCCAGATCTTTTCTCCCGGCCTGATGTTTTCTCCGGCTAAATCTCTGCCCCCGCCCGCCCTTTGCCCCGGCCTGATATTTTTTCCCGGCCAGACCTTTGCCCCCGGCCCGCCCTTTGCTCCCGGCCTGATCTTTTCTTCCGGCCTGATGTTTTCTCCCGGCTAAATCTCTGCTCCCGGTTAAATCTCTGCCCCCGGCCCGCCCTTTGCTCCCGGCCCCATCTTTTCTCCCGGCTAAACCTCTGCTCCCGTTTAAATCTCTGCCCCCGCCCCGCCCTTTGCTCCCGGCCTGATGTTTTCTCCCAGCTAAACCTGTGCCCCCGGCCCGCCCTTTGTTCCCGGCCTGATGTTTTCTCCCGGCCTGACCTCTGCCCCTGCCCTAGCCCTTTGCTCCCGGCCTGATCTTTTCTTCCGGCTAAACCTCTGCTCCCGGATAAATTTCTGCCCCCGCCCCGCCCTTTGCTCCCGGCCTGATCTTTGCTCCCGCCAAACGTCTGCTCCCGGCCAGACCTTTTCAACCGGCCCGACCTTTTTCTTCCGGCCTGACCTTTTCGGCGGATCTGGCCTCTGCTCCCGGCGCGACCTTTGCTCCCGGCCCCACCTTTTTCTCCGGCCGGAGCTCTGCTCCCGGCCTGACCTTTTCTCTCAGCTAAACCCCTTCTGTGGGTCTGACCTTTTCTCCCGGCCCCACCTTTTCTGCGGGTCTGCCCTTTGTTCCCGGCCTGATCTTTTCTCACGGCCAAACCTCTGCTCCCGGCCCGCCCTTTGCTCCCAGCCTCATCTTTTCTCCCGGCTAAACCTCTGCTCCCGGTTAAAATCTCTGCCCCCGGTCTGCCCTTTACTTCCGACCGGATCTTTTCTCCCCGCTAAACCTCTGCCCCCGGCCCGCCCTTTGCTCCCGGCCTGATGTTTTCTCCCGGCCAAACCTGTGCCCCTGGCCCGCCCTTTGCTCCCAGCCCCATCTTTTCTCCCGGCTAAACCTCTGCTCCCGGTTAAATCTCTGCCCCCAGCCCGCCCTTTGCTCCCGGCGTGATCTTTTCTTCCGGCCTGATCTTTTCTCCCGGCTAAAACTCTGCTCCCGGCCCGCCCTTTGCTCCTGGCCTGATGTTTTCTCCCGGCCTGACCTCTGCCCCCGGCCCGCCCTTTGCTCCCGGCCTGATGTTTTTTTCCGGCCTGATCTTTTCTCCCGGCCAAACCTTTTCCTCCGGCCTGACCTTTTTCTTCCGGCCTGAACTTTTCGGCGGGTCTGGGCTCTGCTCCCGGCCTGATCTTTTCTCCCGGCTAAACCTCTGCTCCCGGTTAAATCTCTGCCCCCGGCCCTCCCTTTGCTCCCGGCCTGATGTTTTCTCCCGGCCTGACCTTTGCCCCGGCCTGACCTTTGCTCCCGGCCTGATCTTTTCTCCTGGCCAAACCTCTGCTCGCGGCCAGATCTTTTCCTCTGCCCGACTTTTTCTTCCGGCCTGACCTTTTTGGCGAGTCTGGCCTCTGCTCCCGGCCCGACCTTTGCTCCAGGTCTGATGTTTTCTTCCGGCCAAACCTGTGCCCCGGGCCCGCCCTTTGCTCCCGGCCTGATGTTTTCTCCCGGCTAAACCTCTGCCCCCGGCCCGCCCTTTGCTCCCGGCCTGATCTTTTCTCCTGGCTAAACCTCTGCTCCCTGCCCGCCCTTTGCTCCCGGCCTGGTCTTTTTTCCCGGCTAAACCTCTGCCCGCGGCCTGACCTGTGCTCCAGACCTGACCTTTTTCTGTGGATTAACCTTTTCTGCGGGCCTGACCTTTGCTCCCGGCCCCACCTTTTCTGCGGGTCTCCCTTTGCTCCCGGCCTGATCTTTTCCCCCGGCCCGCCCTTTGCTCCCGGCCTGATCTTTTCTCCCGGCTAAACCTCTGCTCCCGGTTAAACCTCTGCCAACGGCCCGCCCTTTGCTCCCGGCCTGATCATTTCTCCCGGCTAAACCTCTGCTCCCGGTTAAACCTCTGCCCCCGGCCCGCCCTTTGCTCCCGGCCTGATCTTTCCTCCCGGCTAAACCTCTGCTCCCGGTGAAACCTCTGCCCCCGGCCCGCCCTTTGCTCCCGCCTGATCTTTTCTCCCGGCTAAACCTCTGCTCCCGGCCAAACCTCTGCCCCCGGCCCGCCCTTGCTCCTGGCCTGATGTTTTCCTCCGGCCTGACCTCTGCCCCGGCCCGCCCTTTGCTCATGGCCTGATGTTTTCTTCCGGGTAAACCTCTGCTCCCGGCCCGCCCTTTGCTCCCGGCCTCACTTTTTCTCCCATCCTGACCTCTGCTCCCGTCCGCCCTTTGCTCCCGGCCCGATCTTTTTCTCCCGGCTAAACCTCTGCTCCGGTTAAACCTCTGCCCCCGGCCCGCCCTTTGCTCCCGGCCTGATCTTTTCTCCCGGCTAAACCTCTGCTGCCGGTTAAACCTCTGCCCCCGGCCCGCCCTTTGCTCCCGGCCCTGATCTTTTCTCCTGGCAAACCTCTGCTGCTGGTTAAACCTCTGCCCCCGGCCCGCCCTTTGCTCCGGACCTGATCTTTTCTCCCGGCTAAACTTCTGCTCCCGGTTAAACCTCTGCCCCCGGCCCGCCCTTTGCTCCCGGCCTGATCTTTTCTCCCGGCTAAACCTCTGCCCCCGGCCCGCCCTTTGCTCCTGGCCTGATGTTTTCCTCCGGCCTGACCTCTGCCCCCGGCCCGCCCTTTGCTCATGGCCTGATGTTTTCTCCCGGCTAAACCACTGCTCCCGGTTAAACCTCTGCCCCCGACCCGCCCTTTGCTCAGGCCTGATCTTTTCTCGCCGGCGTAACCGCTGCTCCCGGCCCGCCCTTGCTCCCAGCCTGATCTTTTCTCCCGGCTAAACCTCTGCTACCGGTTAAACCTCCGCTCCCGGCCCGCCCTTTGCTCCCGGCCTGATCTTTTCTTCCGGTTAAACCTCTGCCCCCGGCCCGCCCTTTGCTCCCGGCCTGATCTTTTCTCCCGGCTTAACCTCTGCTCCCGGCCCGCCCTTTGCTCCCGGCCTTATCTTTTCTCCCGGCTAAACCTCTGCTACCGTTTAAACCTCCGCTCCCGGCCCGCCCTTTGCTCCCGGCCTGATCTTTTCTTCCGGTTAAACCTCTGCCCACGGCCCGCCCTTTGCTCCGGCCTGATCTTTTCTCCCGGCTAAACCTCTGCTCCCGGTTAAACCTCTGCCGCCGTCCCGCCCTTTACTCCCGGCCTGATCTTTTCTCCCGGCTTAACCTCTGCTCCCGGCCAAACTCTGCTCCCGGCCAGACCTATGCTCCCGGCCTGACCTCTGCCCCCAGCCTGCCCTTTGCTCCCGGCCTGTTCTTTTCTCCCGGCTAAACCTCTGCTCCCGGTTAAACCTCTGCCCCCGGCCCGCCCTTTGCTCCCAGCCCCATCTTTTCTCCAGGCTAAACCTCTGCTCCTGGCCTGACCTGTGCTTCCGACCTGATCTTTTTCTTCCGGATTAACCTTTTCTGCAGGCCTGACCTTTGCTCCCGGCCCCATCTTTTCTGCGGGTCTCCCCTTTGCTCCCGGCCTGATCTTTTTTCCCGGCTAAACCTCTGTTCCCGGTTAAAACCTCTGCCCCGGCCCGCCCCTTTGCTCCCGGCCTGTTCTTTTCTCCCGGCTAAATCTCTGCTCCTCCGGTTAAAACTCTGCCCCCGGCCCGCCCTTTGCTCCCGGCCTGATTCTTCTCCCGGCTAAACCTCTGCTCCCCGTTAACCTCTGCCCCGGCCTGCCCCTTTGCTCCCGGCCTGATCTCTTCTCCGGCTAAACCTCTGCTCCCCCGTTAATCCTCTGCCCCCGGACTGCCCTTTGCTCCCAGCCCCATCTTTTCTCCAGGCTAAACCTCTGCTCCTGGCCTGACCTGTGCTTCCGACCTGACCTTTTTCTTCCGGATTAACCTTTTCTGCGGGCCCTGACCTTTGCTCCCGGCGCCACCTTTTACTCCCGGGTCTCCCCTTTGCTCCCGGCCCCGATCTTTTCTTCTGGCCAAACCTCTGCCCCGGCCCGCCTTTTGCTCCCGGCCTGATCTTTTCCCCGGCTAAACCTCTGCTCCTGGCCTGCCCTTTGCTTCCGACCTGATCTTTTTCTTCTGGATTAACCTTTTCTGCGGGCCTGATCTTTGCTCCCGGCCCCGCCTTTTCTGCGGGTCTCCCTTTGCTCCCGGCCTGATCTTTTCTCCCGGCCAAACCTCTGCTCCCGGCCTGATCTTTTCTCCCGGCTAAAAACTCTGCTCCCGTTTAAAATCTCTGCCCCCCGGCCCGCCCTTTGCTCCCGGCTTGATCTTTTCTCCCGTTTAAACCTCTGCTGCCAGCCCGTCCTTTGCTCCCAACTCCATCTTTTCTCCCGGCCTGACCTCTGCCTCCGGCCCCCCCTTTGCTACCGGCCTGATGTTTTCTCCCGGCCTGACCTCTGCCCCCTCCCGCCCTTTGCTCCCGGCCTGATGTTTTCTCCCGGCCTGACCTCTGCCCCCGGCCCGCCCTTTACTCGCGGCTTGATCATTTCTCCCGGCTAAACCACTGCTCCCGGTAAAACCTGTGCCCCAGGCCCCGCCCTTTGCTCCCGGCCTGATCTTTTCTTCCGGCCTGATGTATTCTCCCGGTTAAACCTGTGCCCCCCGGCCCCGCCCTTTGCTCCCGGCCTGATCTCTGCCCCCGGCCCTGCCCTTCGCTCCCAGCCCCATCTTTTCTACCGACTAAACCTTTGCTCCGGGCCAAACCTGTGCCCGGGCCCGCCCTTTGCTCCCGGCATGATCTTTTCTTCCGGCCCTGATGTTTTCTCATGGCTGCACCTCTGCCCCTGTCCCGCCATTTGCTCCCAGCTCCATATTTTCTCCTGGCTAAACCTCTGCTCCCGGTTAATCTCTGCCCCCGGCCACCCTTTGCTCCCGACCTGACATTTTCTTCCGGCCCAAGCTTTTCCGCGGGTCTCCCTTGCTCCTGACCTGATCATTTCTCCTGGTGAAACCTCTGCCCCCAGCTCGCCCTTTGCTCCCGGCCTAATCTTTTCTCCCGGCTAAACCTCTGCTCCCGGATAAACCTCTGCTCCTAGCGCCCCCTATGCTCCGGGCCTGATCTTTTCTCCCGGCTAAAATTCTGCTCCTGGTTATAACCTCTGCCCCCGGCCCGCCCTTTGCTCCAAGCCCCATCTTTTCTCCCGGCTAAACCTCTGCTCCCGGTGAAACCTCTGCCCCCGACCCGCCCTTTTCTCCCGGCCTGATCTTTTCTCCCGGCTAAACCTCTGCGCCCGGTTAAACCTCTGCCCCCGCCCCCGCCCTTTGCTCCCGGCCCTGATCTCTCTCCCGGCTGAACCTCTGCTCCCGGTTAAAACCTCTGCCCCCGCCCGCCCTTTGCTCCCGGCCTGATCTTTTCTCCCGGCCTGATGTTTTCTCCCGGCTAAACATCTGCTCCCGGCCAAACCTCTACTCCTGGACAAAACTCTGTTCCGGCCTGACCTTTTCTCTCAGCTAAACCTCTTCTGCGGGTCTGGCCCTTTGCTCCCGGCCTGATCTTTCCTCCCGTCCATGACCTCCGCTTCCGGCTAAACCTGTGCTCGCGGCCCTGATATTTTCTTCCCGGCCAAAACCTCTGCTCCCGGTTAAACCTCTGCCCCCGGGCCCGCCCTTTGCTCCTGGACTGATCTTTTCTCCCGGCTAAACCTCTGCTCCTGGTTAAACCTCTGCCCCCGGCCCGCCCTTTGCTCCCGGCCTGATCATTTCTCCCGGCCAAACCTCTGCTCCCGGTTAAACCTCTGCCCCCGGCCCGCCCTTTGCTCCTGGACTGATCTTTTCTCCCGGCTAAACCTCTGGTCCGTGTTAAACCTCTGCCCCCGCCCCGCCCTTTGCTCCCGGCCTGATTATTTCTCCCGGCTAAACCTCTGCTCCTGGTTAAACCTCTGCTCCCTGCCCGCCCTTTGCTCCCGTCCTGGTCTTTTTTCCCGGCTAAACCTCTACCCGCGGCCTGACCTGTGCTCCAGACCTGACTTTTTTCTTGTGGATTAACCTTTTCTGCGGGCCTGACCTTTGCTCCCGGCCCCACCTTTTCTTCGGGTCTCCCTTTGCTCCCGGCCTGATCTTTTCTCCCCGGCTAAACCTCTGCCCCCGGCCCGCCCTTTGCTCCCGGCCTGATCTTTTCTCCCGGCTAAACCTCTGCTCCCGGTTAAACCTCTGCCCCCGCCCCGCCTTTGCTCCGGCCTGATCATTTCTCCCGGCTAAACCTCTGCTCCCGGTTAAACCTCTGCCCCCGGCCCGCCCTTTGCTCCCGGCCTGATATTTTCTCCCGGCTAAACCTCTGCTCCCCGGCCTGACCTGTGCTCCAGACCTGACATTTTTCTTCTGTATTAACCTTTTCTGCGGGCCTGACCTTTGCCCCCGGCCCCACCTTTTCTGCGGGTCTCCCTTTGCTCCCGGCCTGATCTTTTTTCCCGGCTAAACCAATGCTCCCGGTTAAACCTCTGCCGCCGGCCTGCCCTTTGCTCCCTGCCTGATCTTCTCTCCCGGCTAAACCTCTGCTCCCAGTTAAACCTCTTCCACCCGGCACTCCCTTTGCTCACCCGGCTTGATCTCTTCTCCCGGCTAAACCTCTGCTCCCGGTTTACCCTCTGCTCCCGGCCCTGCCCTTTGCTCCCGGCCTGATCTTTTCTCACCGGCTAAACCCTCTGTGCTCCCGGCCTGGACCTGTGCTCCAGACCTGACATTTTTTCTTTCAGTATTAAACCTTTTCTGCGGGCCTGACCTTTGCTCCCGGCCCCCACCTTTTCTGCGGTCTCCCTTTGCTCCGGCTGATCTTTTTTCCCGGCTAAACCCAATCGCTCCCCGGTTAAACCTCTGCCCCGTGCCACCCTTTGCTCCCTGCCTGATCTTTTCTCCCCGGCTAAACCTCTGCTCCAGTTAAACCTCTTCCCCCCGGCACTCCCTTTGCTCCCGCCTGATTATTTCTCCCGGGCTAAACCTCTGCTCCTGGTTAAACCTCTGCCCCCGGCCCGCCCTTTGCTCCCCGGCCTGATCATTTCTCCGCGCTAAACCTCTGCTCCTGGTTAAACCTTTGCCCCCGGCACTCCCTTTGCTCCCGGCCTGATCTTTTCTCCTGGATAAACCTCTGCTCCCTGCCCGCCCTTTGCTCCCGGCCTGGTCTTTTTTTCCCGGCTAAACCTCTACCCGCGGCCTGACCTGTGCTCCAGACCTGACCTTTTTCTTGTGGATTAACCTTTTCTGCGGGCCTGACCTTTGCTCCCGGCCCCCACCTTTTCTTCGGGTCTCCCTTTGCTCCCGGCCTGATCTTTTCTCCCGGCTAAACCCTCTGCCCCCGGCCCGCCCTTTGCTCCCGGCCTGATTTTTTCTCCCGGCTAAACCTCTGCTCCCGGTTAAACCTCTGCCAACGGCCCGCCCTTTGCTCCCGGCCTGATCATTTCTCCCGGCTAAACCTCTGCTCCCAGTTAAACCTCTGCCCCCGGCCGGCCCTTTGCTCCCGGCCTGATCTTTTCTCCCGGCTAAACCTCTGCTCCCCGGCCTGACCTGTGCTCCAGACCTGACATTTTTCTTCTGTATTAACCTTTTCTGCGGGCCTGACCTTTGCTCCCGGCCCCACCTTTTCTGCGGGTCTCCCTTTGCTCCCGGCCTGATTCTTTTTTCCCGGCTAAACCAATGCTCCCGGTCAAACCTCTGCCGCCGGCCTGCCCTTTGCTCCCTGCCTGATCTTTTCTCCCGGCTAAACCTCTGCTCCCAATTAAACCTCTTACCCCGGCACTCCCTTTGCTCCCGGCCTGATCATTTCTCCCGGCTAAACCTCTGCTCCTTGTTAAACCTCTGCCCCCGGCCCGCCCTTTTGCCTCCCGGCCTTATCATTTCTCCCGGCTAAACCTCGGCTCCTGGGTTAAACCTTTGCCCCCGGCACTCCCTTTGCTCCCGGCCTGATCTTTTCTCCCGGCTAAAACTCTGCTCCCGGCCCGCCCTTTGCTTCCGGCCTGGTCTTTTCTCCCGGCTAAACCTCTGCCCGCGGCCTGACCTGAGCTCCAGACCTGACCTTTTTCTTCTGGATTAACCTTTTCTGCGGGCCTGACCTTTGCTCCCGGCCCCACCTTTTCCTGCGGGTCTCCCTTTACTCCCCGGCCTGAGCTTTTCTCCCGGCTAAACCTCTGCCCCCGGCCAGCCCTTTGCTCCCGGCCTGATCTTTTCTCCCGGCTAAATCTCTGGGTCCCGGTTAAACCTCTGCCCCGGCCCGCCCTTTGCTCCCGGCCTGATCTTTTTTCCCGGCTAATCCTCTGCTCCCGGCCCTTGCTCCCGGCCTGATCTTTTCTCCTGGCTAAACCTCTGCCCCCGGCCCGCCCTTTGCTCCCGGCCTGATCTTTTCTCCCGGCTAAACCTCTGCTCCGGGTTAAACCTCTGGCCCGGCCCTCCCTTTGCTCCCGGCCTGATCTTTTCTCCCGGCTAAACCTCTGCCCCCGGCCCGCCCTTTGCTCCCGGCCTGATCTTTTTTCCCGGCTAAACCTCTGCTCCCGGTTAAACCTCTGCTCCCGGCCCGCCCTTTGCTCCCGGCCTGATCTCTTCTCCCGGCTAAACCTCTGTTCCCGTTAACCTCTGCCCCCGGCCCGCCCTTTGCTCCCGGCTTGATCTTTTCTCCCGGCTAAACCTCTGCTCCCGGTTAAACGTCTGCCCCCGGCCCGCCATTTGCTCCCAGCCCCATCTTTTTCTCCCGGCTAAACCTCTGCTCCCAGCCTGACCTGTGCTCCCGACCTTACCTTTTTCTTCCGGATTAACCTTTTCAGCGGGCCTGACCTTTGCTCCCGGCCCGCCCTTTGCTCCCGGCCTGGTCTTTTGTCCCGGTTAAAACTCTGCCCCCGGACCGCCCTTTGTTTCAGACCGGATCTTTTCTCCTGGCTAAACCTCTGCCCCCGGCCCGCCCTTTGCTCCCGGCCTGATCCTTTCTTCCGCCCTGATGTTTTCTCCCGGCTAAATCTCTGCCCCCTGCCCGCCCTCTGCCTCCCGGCCTGATGTTTTCTCCGGCTAAACCTCCGCTCCTGGACAAACCTCTGCCCCCGGCCCGCCCTTTGCTTCCGACCGGATCTTTTCTCCCGGACAAACCTCTGCTCCCGGCCTGATTTGTGCTCCCGACCTGACCTTTTTCTTCTGGATTAACCTTTTCTGCGCGTCTGACCTTTGCTCCCGCCCTGACCTTTCTCCCCGGCCCCACCTTTTCTCCCGGCCTCACCTTTTCTCCCGGCCTCACCTTTTCTCCCGGCCAAACTTCTGCTCCCGGCCTGATCTCTTCTCCCGGCTAAATCTCTGCTCCCCGTTAAACCTCTGCCCCCGGCCCGCCCTTTGCTCCCGGCCTGATCTTTTCTCCCGGCTAAACCTCTGCTCCCGGCCTGATCTTTTCTCCTGGCTAAACGTCTGCCCCCGGCCCGCCCTTTGCTCCCGGCCTGATCTTTTCTCCCGGCTAAACCTCTGCTCCCGGTTAAACCTCTGCCCCCGGCCCGCACTTTGCTCCCGGCCTGATCTTTTCTTCTGGCCTGATGTTTTCTCCCGGCTTAAATCTCTGCCCCCGGCCCGCCCTTTGCTCCCGGCCTGGTCTTTTCTCCCGGCCCAAACCTCTGCTCCGGACAAACCTCTGCCCCCGGCCCGCCCTTTGCTTCCGACCTGATCTTTTCTCCCAGACAAACCTCTGCTCCCGGCCTGACTTGTGCTCCCGACCTGACCTTTTTCTTCTGGATTAACCTTTCTGCGCGTCTGACCTTTGCTCCCGCCCTGACCTTTTCTCCCGGCCCCACCTTTTCTCCCGGCCTGATCTTTTCTCCCGGCTAAACCTCTGCTCCCGGTTGAACCTCTGCCCCTGGCCCGCCCTTTGCTCCCGACCTGATCTCTTCTCCCGGCTAAATCTCTGCTCCCGGTTAAACCTCTGCCCCCGGCCCGCCCTTTGCTCCCGGTCTGATCTTTTTCTCCCGGCTAAACCTCTGCTCCCGCCCCGCCCTTGCTCCCGGCCTGATCTTTTCTCCCGGTGAAACCTCTGCCCCCGGCCCGCCCTTTGCTTCCGACCGGATCTTTTCTCCTGGCTAAACCTCTGCCCCCCGCCCGCCCTTTGCTCCCGGCCTGATCTTTTCTCCCGGCTAAACCTCTGCTCCCGGACCGCCCTTTGCTCCCGGCCTGATCTTTTCTTCTGGCCTGATGTTTTCTCCCGGCTAAATCTCTGCCCCCGGCCCCTTTGCTCCCGGCTGGTCTTTTCTCCCGGCCAAACCTCTGCTCGCGGCCAGACCTTTCCTCCGCCCGATCTTTTTCTTCTGGCCTGACCTTTTGGGCGGGTCTGGCCTCTGCTCCCGGCGCGACCTTTGCTCCCGGCCTGATCTCTTCTCCCGGCTAAATCTCTGCTCCCGGTTAAACCTCTGCCCCCGGCCCGCCCTTTGCTCCCAGCCCCATCTTTTCTCCCGTCTAAACCTCTGCTCCCGCTTAAACCTCTGCCCCCGGCCCGCCCTTTGCTCCCGGCCTGATATTTTCTCCTGGCTAAACCTCTGCCCCCGGCCCGCCCTTTGCTCCCGGCCTGATCTTTTCTCCAGTGAAACCTCTGCCCCCGCCCCGCCCTTTGATCCCGGCCTGATCTTTTCTTCCGGCCTGATGTTTTCTCCCGGCGAAATCTCTGGCCCCGGCCCGCCCTCTGCTCCCGGCCTGATGTTTTCTCCAGGCAAAACCTCTGCCCGCGGACTGACCTGTTCTCCAGACCTGACCTTT
>NW_024396798.1:0-40622 GCF_004115215.2 Ornithorhynchus anatinus
TTAGCGGGGAGAAGAGATCAGGCCGGGAGCAAAGGGAGGGCCGGGAGCAGAGGTTTAACCCGGAGCAGAGGTTTAGCCGGGAGAAAAGATCAAGCCGGGAGCAAAGGGCTGGCCGGGGGCAGAGGTTACCGGGAACAGAGGTTTAGCCGGGAGAAGAGATCAGGCTGGGAGCAAAGGGCGGGCCGGGGGCAGAGGTTTGGCCAGGAGAAAATATGGGGCTGGGAGAAAGGTCAGGCCGGGAGGAAAGGGCGGGCCGGGGGCAGAGGTTTCACCGGGAGCAGAGGTTTACCCGGAAGAAAACCAGGACGGGAGCAAAGGGCGGGCCGGGGGCAGAGGTCAGCCCGGGAGAAAAGGTCAGGCCAGGAGCAAAGGGCGGGCCGGGGGCAGAGGTTTGGCTGGGAGCAGAGGTTTAGCCGGGAGAAAAGATCAGGCCGGGAGCAAAGGGAGACCCGCAGAAAAGGTGGGGCCCATAGCAAAGGTCAGGCCCGCAGAAAAGGTTAATCCGGAAGAAAAAGATCAGGTCGGAAGCACAGGTCAGGGCAGGAGCAGAGGTTTAGCCGGGAGAAAAGATGGGGCTGGGAGCAAATGGCGGGCCGGGGGCAGAGGTTTAACTGGGAGCAGAGGTTTAGCCGGGAAGAAAGATCAAGCCGGGAGCAAAGGGTGGGCCGGGGGAGAGGTTTAACCGGGAGCAGAGGTTTAGCCGGGAGAAGAGATCAGGCCGGGAGCAAAGGGCGGGCCGGGAGCAGAGGTTTAGACGGGAGAAAAGATCAGGCCGGGAGCAAAAGGCGGGCCGGGGGCAGTGGTTTAACCGGGAGCAGAGGTTTAGCCGGGAGAAAAGGTCAGGCCGGGAGCAAAGGGCGGGCCGGGGGTAGAGGTTTCACCGGGAGCAGAAGTTTAGCCGGGAGAAAAGATCAGGCCGGGAGCAAAGGGCGGGCCGGGGGCAGAGGTTTACCCGGGAGCAGTGGTTTAGCCGGGAGAAAAGATCAGGCCGGGAGCAAAGGGCGGGGCGGGGGCAGAGGTTTAACCCGGAGCAGAGGTTTAGCCGGGAGAAAGGATCAGGCCGGGAGCAAAGGGCTGGCCGGGAGGAGAGGTTTAGCCGGGAGAAAAGATCAGGCCGGGAGCAAAGGGCGGGCCGGGGGCAGAGGTTTACCCGGGAGCAGTTGTTTAGCCGGGAGAAAAGATCAGGCCGGGAGCAAAGGGCGGGGCGGGGGCAGACGTTTAACCCGGAGCAGAGGTTTAGCCGGGAGAAAGGATCAGGCCGGGAGCAAAGGGCTGGCCGGGAGGAGAGGTTTAGCCGGGAGAAAAAATCAGGCCCGGAGCAAAGGGAGACCCGCAGAAAAGGTGGGGCCGGGCGCAAAGGTCAGGCCCACAGAAAAGGTTAATCCAGAAGAAAAAGGTCAGGTCTGGAGCAGAGGAAAGGCCACGGCCAGAGGTGTAGCCGGAAGAAAAGATCAGGCCGGGAGCAAAGGGCGGGCCGGGGGCAGAGGTTTAAGCGGGAGCAGAGGTTTAGCTGGGAAAAAAGATCAGGCCGGGAGCACAGGGCGGGCCGGCGGCAGAGGTTTAACCGGGAGCAGAGGTTTAGCCGGGAGAAAAGATCAGGCTGGGAGCAAAGGGAGACCCGCAGAAAAAGTGTGGCCGGGAGCAAAGGTCAGGCCCGCAGAAAAGGTTAATCCAGATGAAAAAGGTCAGGTCTGGAGCACAGGTAAGGCCTCGGCCAGAGGTTTAGCTGGAAGAAAAGATCAGGCCGGGAGCAAAGGGCGGGCCGGGGGCAGAGGTTTAACCGGGAGCAGAGGTTTAGCCGGGAGAAAAGATCAGGCCGGGAGCAAAGGGCGGGCCGGGAGCAGAGATTTAACCGGGAGAAGAGGTTTAGCCGGGAGAAAAGATGGGGCCGGGAGCAAAGATCGCGCAGGGAGCAGAGCCCAGACGCGCCGAAAAGTTCAGGCCGGAAGAAAAAGGTCAGGCCGGAGGAAAAGGTTTGGCCGGGATAAAAGAGCAGGCCGGAAAAAAACATCAGGCCGGGAGCAAAGGGCGGGACAGGGGCACAGGTTTGGCCGGGAGAAACATCAGGCCGGGAGCAAAGGGTGGGCCGGGGGCAGAGGTTTAACGCGGAGCAGAGGTTTGGCCGGGAGAAAAGATGGGGCTGGGAGCAAAGGGCGGGCCGGGAGCAGAGGTTTGGCCGTGAGAAAAGATCAGGCCGGGAGCAAAGGGCGGGCCGGGGGCAGAGGTTTGGCCGGGAGAAAAGATCAGCAAGGAAGAAAAGATCAGGCCGGGAGCAAAGGGCGGGCCGGGGGCCGAGGTTTCACCGGGAGCAGAGGTTTGGCCAGGAGAAAACATCAGGCCGGAAGAAAAGGGCGGGACGGGGGCAGAGGTTTAACCGGAGGCACAGGTTTGGCCGGGAGAAAAAATCAGGCCGGGAGCAAAGGGCAGGCCCGAGGAAAAGGTGGGGCCGGGAGCAAAGGTCAGGCCCGCAGAAAAGATTGATCCGGAAGAAAAAGATCAGGTCGGAAGCACAGGTCAGGCCAGGAGCAGAGGTTTAGCCGGGAGAAAAGATGGGGCTGGGAGCAAATGGCGGGCCAGGGGCAGACGTTTAACCGGGAGCAGAGGTTTAGCCGGAAGAAAAGATAATGCCGGGAGCAAAGGGCAGGCCGGAGGCAGCGGTTTAACCGGGAGCAGAGGTTTAGCGGGGAGAAGAGATCAGGCCGGGAGCAAAGGGAGGGCCGGGAGCAGAGGTTTAACCCGGAGCAGAGGTTTAGCCGGGAGAAAAGATCAAGCCGGGAGCAAAGGGCTGGCCGGGGGCAGAGGTTTGGCCAGGAGAAAATATGGGGCTGGGAGAAAAGGTCAGGCCGGGAGGAAAGGGCAGGCCGGGGGCAGAGGTTTCACCGGGAGCAGAGGTTTACCCGGAAGAAAACCAGGACGGGAGCAAAGGGCGGGCCGGGGGCAGAGGTCAGCCCGGGAGAAAAGGTCAGGCCAGGAGCAAAGGGCGGGCCGGGGGCAGAGGTTTGGCTGGGAGCAGAGGTTTAGCCGGGAGAAAAGATCAGGCCAGGAGCAAAGGGCGGGCCGGGGGCAGAGGTTAAACCGGGAGCAGAGGTTTAGGCGGGAGAAAAGATCAGGCCGGGAGCAAAGGGCGGGCCGGGGGCAGAGGTTTAACCAGGAGCAGTGGTTTAGCCGGGAGAAAAGATCAGGCCGGGAGCAAAGGGAGGGCCGGGAGCAGAGGTTTAACCCGGAGCAGAGGTTTAGCCGGGAGAAAAGATCAAGCCGGGAGCAAAGGGCTGGCCGGGGGCAGAGGTTTAACCGGGAACAGAGGTTTAGCCGGGAGAAGAGATCAGGCTGGGAGCAAAGGGCGAGCCGGGGGCAGAGGTTTGGCCAGGAGAAAATATGGGGCTGGGAGAAAAGGTCAGGCCGGGAGGAAAGGGCGGGCCGGGGGCAGAGGTTTCACCGGGAGCAGAGGTTTACCCGGAAGAAAACCAGGACGGGAGCAAAGGGCGGGCCGGGGGCAGAGGTCGGGCCGGGGGCAGAGGTCAGCCCGGGAGCAAAGGGCGGGCCGGGGGCAGACGTTTAACCGGGAGCAGAGGTTTAGCCGGAAGAAAAGATAAAGCCGGGAGCAAAGGGCAGGCCGGAGGCAGCGGTTTAACCGGGAGCAGAGGTTTAGCGGGGAGAAGAGATCAGGCCGGGAGCAAAGGGAGGGCCGGGAGCAGAGGTTTAACCCGGAGCAGAGGTTTAGCCGGGAGAAAAGATCAAGCCGGGAGCAAAGGGCTGGCCGGGGGCAGAGGTTTAATCGGGAACAGAGGTTTAGCCGGGAGAAGAGATCAGGCTGGGAGCAAAGGGCGAGCCGGGGGCAGAGGTTTGGCCAGGAGAAAATATGGGGCTGGGAGAAAAGGTCAGGCCGGGAGGAAAGGGCGGGCCGGGGGCAGAGGTTTCACCGGGAGCAGAGGTTTACCCGGAAGAAAACCAGGACGGGAGCAAAGGGCGGGCCGGGGGCAGAGGTCAGACCGGGAGAAAAGGTCAGGCCAGGAGCAAAGGGCGGGCCGGGGGCAGAGGTTTGGCTGGGAGCAGAGGTTTAGCCGGGAGAAAAGATCAGGCCAGGAGCAAAGGGCGGGCCGGGGGCAGAGGTTAAACCGGGAGCAGAGGTTTAGCCGGGAGAAAAGATCAGGCCGGGAGCAAAGGGCGGGCCGGGGGCAGAGGTTTAACCAGGAGCAGTGGTTTAGCCGGGAGAAAAGATCAGGCCGGGAGCAAAGGGAGGGCCGGGAGCAGAGGTTTAACCCGGAGCAGAGGTTTAGCCGGGAGAAAAGATCAAGCCGGGAGCAAAGGGCTGGCCGGGGGCAGAGGTTTAACCGGGAACAGAGGTTTAGCCGGGAGAAGAGATCAGGCTGGGAGCAAAGGGCGAGCCGGGGGCAGAGGTTTGGCCAGGAGAAAATATGGGGCTGGGAGAAAAGGTCAGGCCGGGAGGAAAGGGCGGGCCGGGGGCAAAGGTTTCACCGGGAGCAGAGGTTTACCCGGAACAAAACCAGGACGGGAGCAAAGGGCGGGCCGGGGGCAGAGGTCGGGCCGGGGGCAGAGGTCAGCCCGGGAGAAAAGGGCGGGCCGGGGGCAGACGTTTAACCGGGAGCAGAGGTTTAGCCGGAAGAAAAGATAAAGCCGGGAGCAAAGGGCAGGCCGGAGGCAGCGGTTTAACCGGGAGCAGAGGTTTAGCGGGGAGAAGAGATCAGGCCGGGAGCAAAGGGAGGGCCGGGAGCAGAGGTTTAACCCGGAGCAGAGGTTTAGCCGGGAGAAAAGATCAAGCCGGGAGCAAAGGGCTGGCCGGGGGCAGAGGTTTAACCGGGAACAGAGGTTTAGCCGGGAGAAGAGATCAGGCTGGGAGCAAAGGGCGAGCCGGGGGCAGAGGTTTGGCCAGGAGAAAATATGGGGCTGGGAGAAAAGGTCAGGCCGGGAGGAAAGGGCGGGCCGGGGGCAGAGGTTTCACCGGGAGCAGAGGTTTACCCGGAAGAAAACCAGGACGGGAGCAAAGGGCGGGCCGGGGGCAGAGGTCAGCCCGGGAGAAAAGGTCAGGCCAGGAGCAAAGGGCGGGCCGGGGGCAGAGGTTTGGCTGGGAGCAGAGGTTTAGCCGGGAGAAAAGATCAGGCCAGGAGCAAAGGGCGGGCCGGGGGCAGAGGTTAAACCGGGAGCAGAGGTTTAGCCGGGAGAAAAGATCAGGCCGGGAGCAAAGGGCGGGCCGGGGGCAGAGGTTTAACCAGGAGCAGTGGTTTAGCCGGGAGAAAAGATCAGGCCGGGAGCAAAGGTCAGACCCTCAGAAAAGGTTAGGCCGGAAGAAAAGGTCAGATCCACAGAAAAGGTTAGGCCGGAAGAAAAGGTCAGGTCGGTAGCACAGGGCAGTCCGGGAGCACAGGTTGAGCCGGGAGGAAAGATTAGGCCGGGAGCAAAGTCGGGCCGGGAGCAGAGGTTTAGCCGGGAGCAGAGGTTTGGCCGGGAACAAAGGTGGGGCCGGGAGCAGAGGCCAGCCCCGCAGAAAAGGTCAGGCCGGGAGCAAAGGTCAGGCCCGCGGAAGAAGTTTAGCTGAGAGAAAAGGTCAAGCAGGGAGCAAAAGTTTGGTCTGGAGAAAAGGTGGGGCCGGGAGCAAATGTCAGGCCCGCAGAAAAGGTTAATCCGGAAGAAAAAGGTCAGGTCGGGAGCACAGGTCAGGCTGGGAACAGAGGTTTAGCCGGGAGAAAAGATCAGGCGGGGAGCAAAGTTCGGGCCGGGAGCAGAGGTTTGGCCGGGAGCAAAGGTCGGGCCAAAAGCACAGGTTTAGCCAGGAGCGAAGGTTTGGACGGGAGGAAAGATCAGGCCGGGAGCAAAGGGCAGACCCGCAGAAGAGGTTTAGCTGAGAGAAAGGGTCAGGCCGGGAGCAGAGGTGTGGCCGGGAGCAGAGATTTGGCCGGGAGAAAAGGTGGTGGGGGGAGAAATGGTCGAGCCGGGACCAAAGGGCGGGGCGGGAACAGAGGTTTAGCCGGGAGCAGAGGTTTGGCCGGGAGAAAAGATCAGGCCGGGAGCAAAGGTCCGGCTGGGAGCACTGGTTTAGCCGGGAGCAGAGGTTTGGACGGGAGGAAAGATCAGGCCGGGAGCAAAGGGCAGACCCGCAGAAGAGGTATAGCTGAGAGAAAAGGTCAGGGCGGGAACAGAGGTTTGGCCGGGAGCAAATGGGGCCGGGAGCAGAGACCAGACCCGCAGAAAAGGTCAGGCCTGGAGCAAAGGTCAGGCCCGCAGAAGAGGTTTAGCTGAGAGAAAAGGTCAGGCCGGGAGCAGAGGTTTGGCCGGGAGAAAAGGTGGGGCCGGGAGCAAAGGTCGGGCCCGCAGAAAAGGTTAATCCAGAAGAAAAAGTTCAGGTCGGGAGCACAGGTCAGGCTGGGATCAGAGGTTTAGCCGGGAGAAAAGATTAGGCGGGGAGCAAAGGTCGGGCCGGGAGCAGAGGTTTGGCCGGGACCAGAGGTTTGGCTGGGAGAAAAGGTGGGGCGGGGAGAAAAAGGTCGCGCCGGGAGCAAAGGGCGGGCCGGGAACAGAGGTGTAGCCTGGAGCAGAGGTTTGGCCGGGAGAAAAGATCAGGCCGGGAGCAAAGGGCAGGCCGGGGGCAGAGGTTTTCCCGGCAGCAGAAGTTTAGCCGGGAGAGAAGATCAGGCCGGGAGCAAAGGGCGGGCCGGGAGCAGAGGTTTAACCAGGAACAGAGGTTTAGCAGGGAGAAAAGATCAGGCCGGGAGCAAAGGGCGGGACGGGAGCAGAGGTTTAGCCGAGGGGGAGACGTTTGGCCGGGAGAAAAGATCAGGCCGGGAGAAAAGGTCAGGCCAGGAGAAAACATCAGGCCGGGAGCAAAGGGCGGGCCGGGGGCAGAGGTTTAACCGGGAGCAGAGGTTTAGTCGGGAGAAAAGATCAGGCCGGGAGCAAAGGGCGGGCCGGGGGCAGAGGTTTAACCGGGAGCAGAGGTTTAGCTGGGAGAAAAGATCAGGACGGGAGCAAAGGGAGTGCCGGGGGCAGAGGTTTAACCAGGAGCAGAGGTTTAGCCGGGAGAAAAGATCAGGACGGGAGCAAAGGGCGGGCCGGGGGCAGAGGTTTAACCGGGAGAAAAGATCCGGTCGGAAGCAAAGGGCGGGCCGGGGGCAGAGGTCAGGCCGGGGGCAGAGGTCAGGCCGGGAGAAAACATCAGGCCAATAGTAAGGATCAGGCCGGGAGCAAAGGGCGGGCCGGGGGCAGAGATTTAGCCGGGAGAAAACATCAGGCCAGAAGAAAAGATCAGGCCGGGAGCAAAGGGCGGGCCGGGAGCAGAGGTTTAGCCAGGAGAAAAGATCAGGCCGGGAGCAAAGGGAGATCTGCAGAAAAGGTGGTGCTGGGAGCAAAGGTCAGGCCCGCAGAAAAGGTTAATCCAGAAGAAAAAGGTCAGGTCTGGAACACAGGTAAGGCCTCGGCCAGAGGTTTAGCCGGAAGAAAAGATCAGGCCGGGAGCAAAGGGTGGGCCGGGGGCAGAGTTTTAACCGGGAGCAGAGGTTTAGCCGGGAGAAAAGATCAGGCCGGGAGCAAAGGGCGGGCCGGCAGCAGAGGTTTAACCGGGAGCAGAGGTGGGCCGGGAGCAGAGGTTTGGCCGGGAGAAAAGATCAGGCCCGGAGCAAAGGGAGTGCCGGGGGCAGAGGTTTAACCGGGAGCAGAGGTTTAGCCGGGAGAAAAGATCAGGCCGGGAGCAAAGGGCGGGCCGGCGGCAGAGGTTTAACTGGGAGCAGAGGTTTAGCAGGGAAAAAAGATCAGGCCGGGAGCAAAGGGAGGCCCGTAGAAAAGGTGGGGCCGGGAGCAAAGGTCAGGCCCGCAGAAAAGGTTAATCCGGAAGAAAAAGATCAGGTCGGAAGCACAGGTCGGGCCAGGAGCAGAGGTTTAGCCGGGAGAAAAGATGGGGCTGGGAGCAAATGGCGGGCCGGGCGTAGAGGCTTCACCGGGAAAAGAGGTTTAGCCGGGAGAAAAGATCAGGCCGGGAGCGAGGGGCGGGCCGGGGGCAGAGGTTTACCCGGGAGCAGTGGTTTAGCCGGCAGAAAAGATCAGGCCGGGAGCAAAGGGCGGGGCGGGGGCAGAGGTTTCACCCGGAGCAGAGGTTTAGCCGGGAGAAAAGAACAGGGCGGGAGCAAAGGGCAGGCCGGGAGGCGAGGTTTAGCCGGGAGAAAAGATCAGGCCGGGAGCAAAGGGAGACCCGCAGAAAAGTTGGGGCCGGGAGCAAAGGTCAGGCCCGCAGAAAAGGTTAATCCAGAAGAAAAAGGTCAGGTCTGGAGCAGGGGTAAGGCCACGGCCAGAGGTGTAGCCGGAAGAAAAGATCAGGCCGGGAGCAAAGGGCGGGCCAGGGGCAGAGTTTTAAGCGCGAGCAGAGGTTTAGCCGGGAGAAAAGATCAGGCCGGGAGCAAAGGGCGGGCCGGGGGCAGAGGTTTAGCCGGGAGAAAAGATAAGGCCGGGAGCAAAGGGCGGGCCGGGGGCAGAGGTTTAACCGTGATCTGAGGTTTAGCCGGGAAAAAAGATCAGGCCGGGAGCAAACGGAGGGCCGGCGGCAGAGGTTTAACCGGGAGCAGAGGTTTAGCCGGGAGAAAAGATCAGGCCGGGATCAAAGGGCGGCCCGGGGGCAGAGGTTTAACCGGGAGCAGAGGTGGGCCGGGAGCAGAGGTTTGGCCGGGAGAAAAGATCAGGCCCGGAGAAAAGGGAGTGCCGGGGGCAGAGGTTTTACCGGGAGCAGAGGTTTAGCCGGGAGAAAAGATCAGGCCGGGAGCAAGGGGCGGGCCGGCTTCAGAGGTTTAACTGGGAGCAGAGGTTGGTCCGGTTGCAGAGGTTTAGCCGGGAGAAAAGATCAGGCCGGGAGCAAAGGGAGTGCCGGGGGCAGAGGTTTTACCGGGAGCAGAGGTTTAGCCGAGAGAAAAGATCAGGCCGGAAGCAAAGGGCGGGCCGGGGGCAGAGGCTTTATCGGGAGCATTGGTTTAGCCGGGAAAAAAGATCAGGCCGGGAGCAAAGGGAGACCCGCAGAAAAGGTGGGGCCGGGAGCAAAGGTCAGGCCGCAGAAAAGGTTAATACAGAAGAAAAAGGTCAGTTCTGGAGCACAGGTCAGGCCGCGGGCAGAGGTTTAGCCAGGAGAAAAGACCAGGCCAGGAGCAAAAGGCGGGCCGGGAGCTGAGGTTTAGCCGGGAGAAAAGATTAGGCCGGGAGCAAAGGGCGGGCCTTGGGTAGAGGTTTAACCGGGAGCAGTGGTTTAGGCGGGAGAAAAGATCAGGCCGGGAGAAAAGGGCGGGCCGGGGGCAGAGGTTTAACCGGGAGCAGAGGTTGGGCCGGGAGCAGAGGTTTAGCCGGGAGAAAAGATCAGGGCGGGAGCAAAGGGCGGGCGGGCGGCAGAGGTTTAACCGGGAGAAGAGGTTTAGCCGGGAAAAAAGATCAGGCCGGGAGCAAAGGGAGACCCGCAGAAAAGGTGGGGCCCGTAGCAAAGGTCAGGCCCGCAGAAAAGGTTAATCCAGAAGAAAAAGATCAGGTCGGAAGCACAGGTCAGGCCAGGAACATAGGTTTAGCCGGGAGAAAAGATGGGGCAGGGAGCAAATGGCGGGCCGGGGGCAGAGGTTTAACTGGGAGCAGAGGTTTAGCCGGGAGGAAAGATCAAGCCGGGAGCAAAGGGCGGGGCGGGGGCAGAGGTTTAACAGGGAGCAGTGGTTTAGCCGGGAGAAAAGATCAGGCCACCGGGAGCAGAGGTTTAGCAGGGAAAAAAGATCAGGCCGGGAGCAAAGGGAGACCCGCAGAAAAGGTGGGGCGGGGAGCAAAGGTCAGGCCCGCAGAAAAGGTTAATCCAGAAGAAAAAGGTCAGGTCTGGAGCACAGGTAAGGCCTCGGCCAGAGGTTTAGCCGGAAGAAAAGATCAGGCCAGAAGCAAAGGGCGGGCCGGGAGCAGAGGTTTAACCGGGAGCTGAGGTTTAACCGGGAAAAAAGATCAGGCCGGGAGCAAAGGGAGGGCCGGCGGCAGAGGTTTAACCGGGAGCAGTGGTTTAGCCGGGAGAAAAGATCAGGCCGGGAGCAAAGGGCGGGGCGGGGGCAGAGGTTTAACCCGGACCAGAGGTTTAGCCAGGAGAAAAGGGCAGGCCGGGAGCAAAGTGCGGCCGGGGGCAGAGGTTTAACTGAGAGCAGAGGTTTAGCCGGGAGAACAGATCAGGCCGGGAGCAAAGGGCGGGCCGGCGGCAGACGTTTAACTGGGAGCAGAGGTTTAGCCGGCAGAGAAGATCAGGCCGGGAGCAAAGGGCGGGCCGGGGGCAGAGGTTTAACCGGGAGCAGAGGTTTGGCCGGGAGAAAAAATCTGGCCGGGAGCAAAGGGCGGGCCGGGGGCAGAGGTTTAGTCTGGAGCAGAGGTTGGGCCGGGAGCAGAGGTTTAGCCGGGAGAAAAGATCAGGCCGCCAGCAAAGGGCGGGCCGGCGGCAGAGGTTTAACCGGGAGCAGAGGTTTAGCAGGGAAAAAAGATCAGGCCGGGAGCAAAGGGAGGCCCGTAGAAAAGGTGGGGCCGGGAGCAAAGGTCAGGCCCGCAGAAAAGGTTAATCCGGAAGAAAAAGATCAGGTCGGAAGCACAGGTCGGGCCAGGAGCAGAGGTTTAGCCGGGAGAAAAGATGGGGCTGGGAGCAAATGGCGGGCCGGGCGTAGAGGCTTCACCGGGAAAAGAGGTTTAGCCGGGAGAAAAGATCAGGCCGGGAGCGAAGGGCGGGCCGGGGGCAGAGGTTTACCCGGGAGCAGTGGTTTAGCCGGCAGAAAAAATCAGGCCGGGAGCAAAGGGCGGGGCGGGGGCAGAGGTTTCACCGGGAGCAGAGGTTTAGCCGGGAGAAAAGAACAGGGCGGGAGCAAAGGGCAGGCCGGGAGGCGAGGTTTAGCCGGGAGAAAAGATCAGGCCGGGAGCAAAGGGAGACCCGCAGAAAAGTTGGGGCCGGGAGCAAAGGTCAGGCCCGCAGAAAAGGTTAATCCAGAAGAAAAAGGTCAGGTCTGGAGCAGGGGTAAGGCCACGGCCAGAGGTGTAGCCAGAAGAAAAGATCAGGCCGGGAGCAAAGGGCGGGCCGGGGGCAGAGTTTTAAGCGCGAGCAGAGGTTTAGCCGGGAGAAAAGATCAGGCCGGGAGCAAAGGGCGGGCCGGGGGCAGAGGTTTAGCCGGGAGAAAAGATAAGGCCGGGAGCAAAGGGCGGGCCGGGGGCAGAGGTTTAACCGTGATCTGAGGTTTAGCCGGGAAAAAAGATCAGGCCGGGAGCAAACGGAGGGCCGGCGGCAGAGGTTTAACCGGGAGCAGAGGTTTACCCGGGAGAAAAGATCAGGCCGGGATCAAAGGGCGGCCCGGGGGCAGAGGTTTAACCGGGAGCAGAGGTGGGCCGGGAGCAGAGGTTTGGCCGGGAGAAAAGATCAGGCCCGGAGCAAAGGGAGTGCCGGGGGCAGAGGTTTTACCGGGAGCAGAGGTTTAGCCGGGAGAAAAGATCAGGCCGGGAGCTAAGGGCGGGCCGGCGGCAGAGGTTTAACTGGGAGCAGAGGTTGGTCCGGTTGCAGAGGTTTAGCCGGGAGAAAAGATCATGCCGGGAGCAAAGGGAGTGCCGGGGGCAGAGGTTTTACCGGGAGCAGAGGTTTAGCCGAGAGAAAAGATCAGGCCGGAAGCAAAGGGCGGGCCGGGGGCAGAGGCTTAATCGGGAGCATTGGTTTAGCCGGGAAAAAAGATCAGGCCGGGAGCAAAGGGAGACCCGCAGAAAAGGTGGGGCCGGGAGCAAAGGTCAGGCCGCAGAAAAGGTTAATACAGAAGAAAAAGGTCAGGTCTGGAGCACAGGTCAGGCCGCGGGCAGAGGTTTAGCCAGGAGAAAAGACCAGGCCAGGAGCAAAAGGCGGGCCGGGAGCTGAGGTTTAGCCGGGAGAAAAGATCAGGCCGGGAGCAAAGGGCGGGCCTTGGGTAGAGGTTTAACCGGGAGCAGCGGTTTAGGCGGGAGAAAAGATCAGGCCGGGAGAAAAGGGCGGGCCGGGGGCAGAGGTTTAACCGGGAGCAGAGGTTTAGCCAGGAGAAAAGGTCAGGCCGGGAGCAAAGGGCTGGCCGGGGGCAGAGGTTTAACCGGGAGCAGAGGTTGGGCCGGGAGCAGAGGTTTAGCCGGGAGAAAAGATCAGGGCGGGAGCAAAGGGCGGGCGGGCGGCAGAGGTTTAACCGGGAGAAGAGGTTTAGCCGGGAAAAAAGATCAGGCCGGGAGCAAAGGGAGACCCGCAGAAAAGGTGGGGCCCGTAGCAAAGGTCAGGCCCGCCGAAAAGGTTAATCCAGAAGAAAAAGATCAGGTCGGAAGCACAGGTCAGGCCAGGAACAGAGGTTTAGCCGGGAGAAAAGATGGGGCAGGGAGCAAATGGCGGGCCGGGGGCAGAGGTTTAACTGGGAGCAGAGGTTTAGCCGGGAGGAAAGATCAAGCCGGGAGCAAAGGGCGGGGCGGGGGCAGAGGTTTAACAGGGAGCAGTGGTTTAGCCGGGAGAAAAGATCAGGTCACCGGGAGCAGAGGTTTAGCAGGGAAAAAAGATCAGGCCGGGAGCAAAGGGAGACCCGCAGAAAAGGTGGGGCGGGGAGCAAAGATCAGGCCCGCAGAAAAGGTTAATCCAGAAGAAAAAGGTCATGTCTGGAGCACAGGTAAGGCCTCGGCCAGAGGTTTAGCCGGAAGAAAAGATCAGGCCGGGAGCAAAGGGCGGGCCGGGAGCAGAGGTTTAACCGGGAGCTGAGGTTTAACCGGGAAAAAAGATCAGGCCGGGAGCAAAGGGAGGGCCGGCGGCAGAGGTTTAACCGGGAGCAGTGGTTTAGCCGGGAGAAAAGATCAGGCCGGGAGCAAAGGGCGGGGCGGGGGCAGAGGTTTAACCCGGACCAGAGGTTTAGCCAGGAGAAAAGGGCAGGCCGGGAGCAAAGTGCGGCCGGGGGCAGAGGTTTAACTGAGAGCAGAGGTTTAGCCGGGAGAACAGATCAGGACGGGAGCAAAGGGCGGGCCGGCGGCAGACGTTTAACTGGGAGCAGAGGTTTAGCCGGCAGAGAAGATCAGGCCGGGAGCAAAGGGCGGGCCGGGGGCAGAGGTTTAACCGGGAGCAGAGGTTTGGCCGGGAGAAAAAATCTGGCCGGGAGCAAAGGGCGGGCCGGGGGCAGAGGTTTAGTCTGGAGCAGAGGTTGGGCCGGGAGCAGAGGTTTAGCCGGGAGAAAAGATCAGGCCGCCAGCAAAGGGCGGGCCGGCGGCAGAGGTTTAACCGGGAGCAGAGGTTTAGCAGGGAAAAAAGATCAGGCCGGGAGCAAAGGGAGGCCCGTAGAAAAGGTGGGGCCGGGAGCAAAGGTCAGGTCCGCAGAAAAGGTTAATCCGGAAGAAAAAGATCAGGTCGGAAGCACAGGTCGGGCCAGGAGCAGAGGTTTAGCCGGGAGAAAAGATGGGGCTGGGAGCAAATGGCGGGCCGGGCGTAGAGGCTTCACCGGGAAAAGAGGTTTAGCCGGGAGAAAAGATCAGGCCGGGAGCGAGGGGCGGGCCGGGGGCAGAGGTTTACCCGGGAGCAGTGGTTTAGCCGGCAGAAAAGATCAGGCCGGGAGCAAAGGGCGGGGCGGGGGCAGAGGTTTCACCGGGAGCAGAGGTTTAGCCGGGAGAAAAGAACAGGGCGGGAGCAAAGGGCAGGCCGGGAGGCGAGGTTTAGCCGGGAGAAAAGATCAGGCCGGGAGCAAAGGGAGACCCGCAGAAAAGTTGGGGCCGGGAGCAAAGGTCAGGCCCGCAGAAAAGGTTAATCCAGAAGAAAAAGGTCAGGTCTGGAGCAGGGGTAAGGCCACGGCCAGAGGTGTAGCCAGAAGAAAAGATCAGGCCGGGAGCAAAGGGCGGGCCGGGGGCAGAGTTTTAAGCGCGAGCAGAGGTTTAGCCGGGAGAAAAGATCAGGCCGGGAGCAAAGGGCGGGCCGGGGGCAGAGGTTTAGCCGGGAGAAAAGATAAGGCCGGGAGCAAAGGGCGGGCCGGGGGCAGAGGTTTAACCGTGATCTGAGGTTTAGCCGGGAAAAAAGATCAGGCCGGGAGCAAACGGAGGGCCGGCGGCAGAGGTTTAACCGGGAGCAGAGGTTTAGCCGGGAGAACAGATCAGGCCGGGAGCAAAGGCCGGGCCGGGGGCAGAGGTTTAACCGGGAGCAGAGGTTTAGCCGGGAGAAAAGATCAGGCCAGGAGCAAAGGGCGGGCCGGGGGCAGAGGTTTAACCGGGAGCAGAGGTTTAGCCGGGAGAAAAAATCAGGCCGGGAGCAAAGGGCGGGCCGGGGGCAGAGGTTTAACCGGGAGCAGAGGTTGGGCCGGGAGCAGAGGTTTAGCCGGGAGAATAGATCAGGCCGGGAGCAAAGGGCGGGCCGGCGGCAGAGGTTTAACCGGGAGCAGAGGTTTAGCAGGGAAAAAAGATCAGGCCGGGAGCAAAGGGAGACCCGCAGAAAAGGTGGGGCGGGAGCCAAGGTCAGGCCCGCAGAAAGGGTTAATCCGGAAGAAAAAGATCAGGTCGGAAGCACAGGTCAGGCCAGGAGCAGAGGTTTAGCCGGTAGAAAAGATGGGGCTGGGAGCAAATGGCGGGCCAGGGACAGAGGTTTAACCGGGAGCAGAGGTTTAGCTGGGAGGAAAGATCAAGCCGGGAGCAAAGGGCGGGCCGGGGGAGAGATTTAACCGGGAGCAGAGGTTTAGCCGGGAGAAAAGATCAGGCCGGGAGCAAAGGGCGGACCTTGGGCAGAGGTTTAACCGGGAGCAGTGGTTTACCCGGGAGAAAAGATCAGGCTGGGAGCAAAGGGCGGGGCGGGGGCAGAGGTTTAACCCGGATCAGAGGTTTAGCCGGAGAAAAGGTCAGTCCGGGAGCAAAGTGCGGGCCGGGGGCAGAGGTTTAAACGGGAGCAGAGGTTTAGCCGGGAGAAAAGATCAGGCCGGGAGCAAAGGGCGGGCCGGGAGCAGAGGTTTAACCGAGAGCAGAGGTTTAGCCGGGAGAACAGATCAGGCCGGGAGCAAAGGCCGGGCCGGGGGCAGACGTTTAACCGGGAGCAGAGGTTTAGCCGGGAGAGAAGATCAGGCCAGGAGCAAAGGGCAGGCCGGGGGCAGAGGTTTAACCTGGAGCAGAGGTTTAGCTGGGAGAAAAAATCAGGCCGGGAGCAAAGGGCGGGCCGGGGGCAGAGGTTTAGCCGGGAGAATAGATCAGGCCGGGAGCAAAGGGCGGGCCGTGGGCAGAGGTTTAACCGGGAGCAGAGGTTTAGCCGGGAGGAAAGATCAAGCCGGGAGCAAAGGGCGGGCCAGGGGAGAGATTTAACCGGGAGCAGAGGTTTAGCCGGGAGAAAAGATCAGGCCGGGAGCAAAAGGCGGGCCCGGGGCAGAGGTTTAACCGGGAGCACAGGTTTAGCCGGGAGAAAAGATCAGGCCGGGAGCAAAGGGCGGGCCGGGGGTAGAGGTTTCACCGGGAGCAGAGGTTTAGCCGGGAGAAAAGGTCAGGCCGGGAGCAAAGGGCGGGCCGGGGGCAGAGGTTTACCCGGGAGCAGTGGTTTAGCCGAGAGAAAAAATCAGGCCGGGAGCAAAGGGCGGGGCGGGGGCAGAGGTTTCACCGGGAGCAGAGGTTTAGCAGGGAAAAAAGATCAGGCCGGGAGCAAAGGGAGACCCGCAGAAAAGGTGGGGCCGGGAGCAAAGGTCAGGCCCGCAGAAAAGGTTAATCCGGAAGAAAAAGATCAGGTCGGAAGCACAGGTCAGGCCAGGAGCAGAGGTTTAGCCGGGAGAAAAGATGGGGCTGGGAGCAAATGGCAGGCCGGGGGTAGAGGTTTCACCGGGAGCAGAGGTTTAGCCGGGAGAAAAGATCAGGCCGGGAGCAAAGGGCGGGCCGGGGGCAGAGGTTTAGCCGGGAGCAGTGGTTTAGCCGGGAGAAAAGATCAGGCCGGGAGCAAAGGGCGGGGCGGGGGCAGAGGTTTCACCGGGAGCAGAGGTTTAGCCGGGAGAAAAGATCAGGCCGGGAGCAAAGGGCGGTCCGGGAGGAGAGGTTTAGCCGGGAGAAAAGATCAGGCCGGGAGCAAAGGGAGACCCGCAGAAAAGGTGGGGCCGGGAACAAAGGTCAGGCCCGCAGAAAAGGTTAATCCAGAAGAAAAAGTTCAGGTCTGGAGCAGAGGTAAGGCAACGGCCAGAGGTGTAGCCGGAAGAAAAGATCAGGGCGGGAGCAAAGGGCGGGCCGGGGGTAGAGGTTTAAGCGGGAGCAGAGGTTTAGCCGGGAGAAAACATCAGGCCGGGAGCAAAGGGTGGGCCGGGGGCAGAGGTTTAGCCGGGAGAAAAGATAAGGCCGGGAGCAAAGGGCGGTCCGGGGGCAGAGGTTTAACCGGGAGCTGAGGTCTAGCCGGGAAAAAAGATCAGGCCGGGAGCAAAGGGCGGGCCGGCGGCAGAGGTTTAACCGGGAGCAGAGGTTTAGCCGGGAGAAAAGATCAGGCCGGGAGCAAAGGGAGACCCGCAGAAAAGGAGGGGCCGGGAGCAAAGGTCAGGCCGCAGAAAAGGTTAATATAGACGAAAAAGTTCAGGTCTGGTGCACAGTTCTGGCCGCGGGCAGAGGTTTAGCCAGGAGAAAAGACCAGGCCGGGAGCAAAGGGCGGGCCCGGAGCTGAGGTTTAGCCGGGAGAAAAGATCAGCACGGGAGCAAAGGGCAAAGATCAGCCCAGGATCCTGCCCCGGCGGTGGCGGCGACGACGGTGAGGGCGACTCGGAGGGTCCGGTGCTGCACCGCCCCCCTACTCACGTGCAGGTGCTCTCCATCTTCTCCCAGTAAGGTCGGTGTGGCCCCGCCGAGGGGTGGGCAGCAGCCTCCAGCTTCGGGCCCGGGCGGGCCGGGACTGCGCCGCTGGCAGGCCCCACCATGCTTCGGGTCTGGGAGGGCAAGAGAAACAAACGCCAGAGTGAGCCAGACAGCCAGCCACCCAGCGAGCCAGCTCCCACCTCCGGCCGAGCTGCGGGGTCCCTGCCCGCTCACCTGCCCTCTCCGGTGGCCACGGTTCCGTGGACTAGGTCCCGCGACGTCCGTGGCCATCAGCACCCCCGCCCTACCCAGACCCGCCCCCCCTCAGCCCGGAAAGGGGTGCAGCTGGGCGGGGGATCGGCAGGGTCTCGGCGGGGGCCGGGGCCGGCCTGGGGCAGAGAGGGCTTCAGGGGTTGCGGTGCTGCGCCTGTCCCCAGCCGAGCGGACCGGACGGGGCGGCCGCAAGGAGCCCGGACACCCGGGGTCCCGGGAGGGGCCTGTGTCTCATCCCGCGGCTTCAGTGTGGCTCGGGGACAGAGTGGGGCCGGGCCCAAAAAGGCCGGGAAGGGGAAGGGGGAGGCCGGGAGGAGAAAGGGGGCCGAGGGCAAAATGTGGGGGCGGGAAGCCAGCTGACGGGCTGCGAAACGGGGGACCTATGACAAAGGGGGAGGCCCGGAGAAAAGGGACCGCGGCGAAAAAAGGCCGGGCCAGGGAACAGGGGTCGGCGAGAGGAAACGGTCCGACGAGCGGTAAGTGGGGTGGGGGGGCGAGGCGGCGAGGGGACGGGGCCAGGAAAGGGAGGCCCACAGCCGAGGGGAAGCCCAGAAACAAAACGGAGCAGCCGAGGAGCAAAGGGTTCACCAGGAGCAGAGGATAGGCCGGGAGCAAAGGTCAGACCCTCAGAAAAGGTTAGGCCGGAAGAAAAGGTCAGATCCACAGAAAAGGTTAGGCCGGAAGAAACGGTCAGGTCGGTAGCACAGGGCAGTCCGGGAGCACAGGTTGAGCCGGGAGGAAAGATTAGGCCGGGAGCAAAGTCGGGCCGGGAGCAGAGGTTTAGCCGGGAGCAGAGGTTTGGCCGGGAACAAAGGTGGGGCCGGGAGCAGATGCCAGCCCCGCAGAAAAGGTCAGGCCGGGAGCAAAGGTCAGGCCCGCGGAAGAAGTTTAGCTGAGAGAAAAGGTCAAGCAGGGAGCAAAAGTTTGGTCTGGAGAAAAGGTGGGGCCGGGAGCAAATGTCAGGCCCGCAGAAAAGGTTAATCCGGAAGAAAAAGGTCAGGTCGGGAGCACAGGTCAGGCTGGGAACAGAGGTTTAGCCGGGAGAAAAGATCAGGCGGGGAGCAAAGTTCGGGCCGGGAGCAGAGGTTTGGCCGGGAGCAAAGGTCGGGCCAGGAGCACAGGTTTAGCCAGGAGCGAAGGTTTGGACGGGAGGAAAGATCAGGCCGGGAGCAAAGGGCAGACCCGCAGAAGAGGTTTAGCTGAGAGAAAGGGTCAGGCCGGGAGCAGAGGTGTGGCCGGGAGCAGAGATTTGACCGGGAGAAAAGGTGGTGGGGGGAGAAATGGTCGAGCCGGGACCAAAGGGCGGGGCGGGAACAGAGGTTTAGCCGGGAGCAGAGGTTTGGCCGGGAGAAAAGATCAGGCCGGGAGCAAAGGTCCAGCTGGGAGCACTGGTTTAGCCGGGAGCAGAGGTTTGGACGGGAGGAAAGATCAGGCCGGGAGCAAAGGGCAGACCCGCAGAAGAGGTATAGCTGAGAGAAAAGGTCAGGGCGGGAACAGAGGTTTGGCCGGGAGCAAATGGGGCCGGGAGCAGAGACCAGACCCGCAGAAAAGGTCAGGCCTGGAGCAAAGGTCAGGCCCGCAGAAGAGGTTTAGCTGAGAGAAAAGGTCAGGCCGGGAGCAGAGGTTTGGCCGGGAGAAAAGGTGGGGCCGGGAGCAAAGGTCGGACCCGCAGAAAAGGTTAATCCAGAAGAAAAAGTTCAGGTCGGGAGCACAGGTCAGGCTGGGATCAGAGGTTTAGCCGGGAGAAAAGATTAGGCGGGGAGCAAAGGTCGGGCCGGGAGCAGAGGTTTGGCCGGGACCAGAGGTTTGGCTGGGAGAAAAGGTGGGGCGGGGAGAAAAGGTCGCGCCGGGAGCAAAGGGCGGGCCGGGAACAGAGGTGTAGCCTGGAGCAGAGGTTTGGCCGGGAGAAAAGATCAGGCCGGGAGCAAAGGGCAGGCCGGGGGCAGAGGTTTTCCCGGCAGCAGAAGTTTAGCCGGGAGAGAAGATCAGGCCGGGAGCAAAGGGCGGGCCGGGAGCAGAGGTTTAACCAGGAACAGAGGTTTAGCAGGGAGAAAAGATCAGGCCGGGAGCAAAGGGCGGGACGGGAGCAGAGGTTTAGCCGAGGGGGAGACGTTTGGCCGGGAGAAAAGATCAGGCCGGGAGAAAAGGTCAGGCCAGGAGAAAACATCAGGCCAGGAGCAAAGGGCGGGCCGGGGGCAGAGGTTTAACCGGGAGCAGAGGTTTAGTCGGGAGAAAAGATCAGGCCGGGAGCAAAGGGCGGGCCGGGGGCAGAGGTTTAACCGGGAGCAGAGGTTTAGTCGGGAGAAAAGATCAGGCCGGGAGCAAAGGGCGGGCCGGGGGCAGAGGTTTAACCGGGAGCAGAGGTTTAGCTGGGAGAAAAGATCAGGACGGGAGCAAAGGGAGTGCCGGGGGCAGAGGTTTAACCAGGAGCAGAGGTTTAGCCGGGAGAAAAGATCAGGACGAGAGCAAAGGGCGGGCCGGGGGCAGAGGTTTAACCAGGAGAAAAGATCCGGTCGGAAGCAAAGGGCGGGCCGGGGGCAGAGCTCAAGCCGGGAGAAAACATCAGGCCAATAGTAAGGATCAGGCCGGGAGCAAAGGGCGGGCCGGGGGCAGAGATTTAGCCGGGAGAAAACATCAGGCCGGAAGAAAAGATCAGGCCGGGAGCAAAGGGCGGGCCGGGAGCAAAGGTTTAGCCAGGAGAAAAGATCAGGCCGGGAGCAAAGGGAGATCTGCAGAAAAGGTGAGGACGGGAGCAAAGGTCAGGCCCGCAGAAAAGGTTAATCCAGAAGAAAAAGGTCAGGTCTGGAACACAGGTAAGGCCTCGGCCAGAGGTTTAGCCGGAAGAAAAGATCAGGCCGGGAGCAAAGGGTGGGCCGGGGGCAGAGTTTTAACCGGGAGCAGAGGTTTAGCCGGGAGAAAAGATCAGGCCGGGAGCAAAGGGCGGGCCGGCAGCAGAGGTTTAACCGGGAGCAGAGGTGGGCCGGGAGCAGAGGTTTGGCCGGGAGAAAAGATCAGGCCCGGAGCAAAGGGAGTGCCGGGGGCAGAGGTTTAACCGGGAGCAGAGGTTTAGCCGGGAGAAAAGATCAGGCCGGGAGCAAAGGGCGGGCCGGCGGCAGAGGTTTAACTGGGAGCAGAGGTTGGTCCGGTTGCAGAGGTTTAGCCGGGAGAAAAGATCAGGCCGGGAGCAAAGGGAGTGCCGGGGGCAGAGGTTTTACCGGGAGCAGAGGTTTAGCCGAGAGAAAAGATCAGGCCGGAAGCAAAGGGCGGGCCGGGGGCAGAGGCTTAATCGGGAGCATTGGTTTAGCCGGGAAAAAAGATCAGGCCGGGAGCAAAGGGAGACCCGCAGAAAAGGTGGGGCCGGGAGCAAAGGTCAGGCCGCAGAAAAGGTTAATACAGAAGAAAAAGGTCAGGTCTGGAGCACAGGTCAGGCCGTGGGCAGAGGTTTAGCCAGGAGAAAAGACCAGGCCAGGAGCAAAAGGCGGGCCGGGAGCTGAGGTTTAGCCGGGAGAAAAGATCAGGCCGGGAGCAAAGGGCGGGCCTTGGGCAGAGGTTTAACCGGGAGCAGTGGTTTAGGCGGGAGAAAAGATCAGGCCGGGAGAAAAGGGCGGGGCGGGGGCAGAGGTTTAACCGGGAGCAGAGGTTTAGCCAGGAGAAAAGGTCAGGTCGGGAGCAAAGGGCGGGCCGGGGGCAGAGGTTTAACCGGGAGCAGAGGTTGGGCCGGGAGCAGAGGTTTAGCCGGGAGAAAAGATCAGGGCGGGAGCAAAGGGCGGGCGGGCGGCAGAGGTTTAACCGGGAGCAGAGGTTTAGCCGGGAAAAAAGATCAGGCCGGGAGCAAAGGGAGACCCGCAGAAAAGGTGGGGCCCGTAGCAAAGGTCAGGCCCGCAGAAAAGGTTAATCCAGAAGAAAAAGATCAGGTCGGAAGCACAGGTCAGGCCAGGAACATAGGTTTAGCCGGGAGAAAAGATGGGGCAGGGAGCAAATGGCGGGCCGGGGGCAGAGGTTTAACTGGGAGCAGAGGTTTAGCCGGGAGGAAAGATCAAGCCGGGAGCAAAGGGCGGGGCGGGGGCAGAGGTTTAGCAGGGAGCAGTGGTTTAGCCGGGAGAAAAGATCAGGCCGGGAGCAAAGGGAGGCCCGTAGAAATGGTGGGGCCGGGAGCAAAGGTCAGGCCCGCAGAAAAGGTTAATCCGGAAGAAAAAGATCAGGTCGGAAGCACAGGTCGGGCCAGGAGCAGAGGTTTAGCCGGGAGAAAAGATGGGGCTGGGAGCAAATGGCGGGCCGGGCGTAGAGGCTTCACCGGGAAAAGAGGTTTAGCCGGGAGGAAAGATCATGCCGGGAGCAAAGGGTGGGCCGGGGGAGAGGTTTAACAGGGAGCAGTGGTTTAGCCGGGAGAAAAGATCAGGCCGGGAGCAAAGGGCGGGCCTGGGGCAGAGGTTTAACCGGGAGCAGAGGTTTAGCCGGGAGAAAAGATCAGGCCGGGAGCAAAGGGCGGGCCTGGGGCAGAGGTTTAACCGGGAGCAGAGGTTTAGCAGGGAAAAAAGATCAGGCCGGGAGCAAAGGGAGACCCGCAGAAAAGGTGGGGCGGGGAGCAAAGGTCAGGCCCGCAGAAAAGGTTAATCCAGAAGAAAAAGGTCAGGTCTGGAGCACAGGTAAGGCCTCGGCCAGAGGTTTAGCCGGAAGAAAAGATCAGGCCGGGAGCAAAGGGCGGGTCGGGAGCAGAGGTTTAACCGGGAGCTGAGGTCTAACCGGGAAAAAAGATCAGGCCGGGAGCAAAGGGAGGGCCGGCGGCAGAGGTTTAACCGGGAGCAGAGGTTTAGCCGGGAGAAAAGATCAGGCCGGGAGCAAAGGGCCGGCCGGGGGCAGAGGTTTAACCGGAGCAGTGGTTTAGCCGGGAGAAAAGATCAGGCCGGGAGTAAAGGGCGGGGCGGGGGCAGAGGTTTAACCCGGACCAGAGGTTTAGCCGGGAGAAAAGGTCAGGCCGGGAGCAAAGTGCGGCCGGGGGCAGAGGTTTAACTGAGAGCAGAGGTTTAGCCGGGAGAACAGATCAGGCCGGGAGCAAAGGACGGGCCGGCGGCAGACGTTTAACTGGGAGCAGAGGTTTAGCCGGGAGAGAAGATCAGGCCGGGAGCAAAGGGCGGGCCGGGGGCAGAGGTTTAACCGGGAGCAGAGGTTTGGCCGGGAGAAAATATCTGGCCGGGAGCAAAGGGCGGGCCGTGGGCAGAGGTTTAGTCTGGAGCAGAGGTTGGGCCGGGAGCAGAGGTTTGGCCGGGAGAAAAGATCAGGCCGCCAGCAAAGGGCGGGCCGGCGGCAGAGGTTTAACCGGGAGCAGAGGTTTAGCAGGGAAAAAAGATCAGGGCGGGAGCAAAGGGAGACCCGTAGAAAAGGTGGGGCCGGGAGCAAAGGTCAGGCCCGCAGAAAAGGTTAATCCGGAAGAAAAAGATCAGGTCGGAAGCACAGGTCGGGCCAGGAGCAGAGGTTTAGCCGGGAGAAAAGATGGGGCTGGGAGCAAATGGCGGGCCGGGCGTAGAGGCTTCACCGGGAAAAGAGGTTTAGCCGGGAGAAAAGATCAGGCCGGGAGCAAGGGGCGGGCCGGGGGCAGAGGTTTACACGGGAGCAGTGTTTTAGCCGGCAGAAAAGATCAGGCCGGGAGCAAAGGGCGGGGCGGGGGCAGAGGTTTCACCCGGAGCAGAGGTTTAGCCGGGAGAAAAGAACAGGGCGGGAGCAAAGGGCAGGCCGGGAGGCGAGGTTTAGCCGGGAGAAAAGATCAGGCCGGGAGCAAAGGGAGACCCGCAGAAAAGGTTAATCCAGAAGAAAAAGGTCAGGTCTGGAGCAGGGGTAAGGCCACGGGCAGAGGTGTAGCCGGAAGAAAAGATCAGGCCGGAAGCAAAGGGCGGGCCGGGGGCAGAGTTTTAAGCGGGAGCAGAGGTTTAGCCGGGAGAAAAGATCAGGCCGGGAGCAAAGGGCGGGCCGGGGGCAGAGGTTTAGCCGGGAGAAAAGATAAGCCCGGGAGCAAAGGGCGGGCCGGGGGCAGAGGTTTAACCGTGAGCTGAGGTTTAGCCGGGAAAAAAGATCAGGCCGGGAGCAAAGAGAGGGCCGGCGGCAGAGGTTTAACCGGGAGCAGAGGTTTAGCCGGGAGAAAAGATCAGGCCGGGATCAAAGGGCGGCCCGGGAGCAGAGGTTTAACCGGGAGCATTGGTTTAGCCGGGAAAAAAGATCAGGCCGGGAGCAAAGGGAGACCCACAGAAAAGGTGGGGCCGGGAGCAAAGGTCAGGCCCGCAGAAAAGGTTAATCCAGAAGAAAAACGTCAGGTCTGGAGCACAGGTAATTCCTCGGCCAGAGGTTTAGCCGGAAGAAAAGATGAGGCCGGGAGCAAAGGGCGGGCCGGGAGCAGAGGTTTAACCGGGAGCTGAGGTTTAACCGGAAAAAAAGATCAGGCCGGGAGCAAAGGGAGGGCCGGCGGCAGAGGTTTAACCGGGAGCAGAGGTTTAGCCGGGAGAAAAGATCAGGCCGGGATCAAAGGGCGGCCCGGGGGCAGAGGTTTAACCGGGAGCAGTGGTTTAGCCGGGAGAAAAGATCAGGCCGGGAACAAAGGGTGGGCCGGGAGCAGAGGTTTAACCGAGAGCAGAGGTTTAGCCGGGAGAACAGATCAGGCCGGGAGCAAAGGCCGGGCCGGGGGCAGACGTTTAACCGGGAGCAGAGGTTTAGCCGGGAGAGAAGATCAGGCCAGGAGCAAAGGGCAGGCCGGGGGCAGAGGCTTAACCTGGAGCAGAGGTTTAGCCGGGAGAAAAAATCAGGCCGGGAGCAAAGGGCGGGCCGGGGGCAGAGGTTTAACCGGGAGCAGAGGTTGGGCCGGGGGCAGAGGTTTAGCCGGGAGAATAGATCAGGCCGGGAGCAAAGGGCGGGCCGGGGGAGAGATTTAACCGGGAGCAGAGGTTTAGCCGGGAGAAAAGATCAGGCCGGGAGCAAAAGGCGGGCCCGGGGCAGAGGTTTAACCGGGAGCAGAGGTTTAGCCGGGAGAAAAGATCAGGCCGGGAGCAAAGGGCGGGCCGGGGGAGAGATTTAACCGGGAGCAGAGGTTTAGCCGGGAGAAAAGATCAGGCCGGGAGCAAAAGGCGGGCCCGGGGCAGAGGTTTAACCGGGAGCAGAGGTTTAGCCGGGAGAAAAGATCAGGCCGGGAGCAAAGGGCGGGCCGGGGGTAGAGGTTTCACCGGGACCAGAGGTTTAGCAGGGAAAAAAGATCAGGCCGGGAGCAAAGGGAGACCCGCAGAAAAGGTGGGGCCGGGAGCAAAGGTCAGGCCCGCAGAAAAGGTTAATCCGGAAGAAAAGGATCAGGTCGGAAGCACAGGTCAGTCCAGGAGCAGAGGTTTAGCCGGGAGAAAAGATGGGGCTGGGAGCAAATGGCAGGCCGGGGGTAGAGGTTTCACCGGGAGCAGAGGTTTAGCCGGGAGAAAAGATCAGGCCGGGAGCAAAGGGCGGGCCGGGGGCAGAGGTTTACCCGGGAGCAGTGGTTTAGCCGGGAGAAAAGATCAGGCCCGGAGCAATGGGCGGGGCGGGGGCAGAGGTTTCACCGGGAGCAGAGGTTTAGCCGGGAGAAAAGATCAGGCCGGGAGCAAAGGGCGGTCCGGGAGGAGAGGTTTAGCCGGGAGAAAAGATCAGGCCGGGAGCAAAGGGAGACCCGCAGAAAAGGTGGGGCCGGGAACAAAGGTCAGGCCCGCAGAAAAGGTTAATCCAGAAGAAAAAGGTCAGGTCTGGAGCAGAGGTAAGGCAACGGCCAGAGGTGTAGCCGGAAGAAAAGATCAGGGCGGGAGCAAAGGGCGGGCCGGGGGTAGAGGTTTAAGCGGGAGCAGAGGTTTAGCCGGGAGAAAAGATCAGGCCGGGAGCAAAGGGTGGGCTGGGGGCAGAGGTTTAGCAGGGAGAAAAGATAAGGCCGGGAGCAAAGGGCGGTCCGGGAGCAGAGGTTTAACCGGGAGCTGAGGTCTAGCCGGGAAAAAAGATCAGGCCGGGAGCAAAGGGCGGGCCGGCGGCAGAGGTTTAACCGGGAGCAGAGTTTTAGCCGGGAGAAAAGATCAGGCCGGGAGCAAAGGGAGACCCGCAGAAAAGGAGGGGCCGGGAGCAAAGGTCAGGCCGCAGAAAAGGTTAATACAGACGAAAAAGGTCAGGTCTGGTGCACAGTTCTGGCCGCGGGCAGAGGTTTAGCCAGGAGAAAAGACCAGGCCGGGAGCAAAGGGCGGGCCGGGAGCAGAGGTTTAGCCGGGAGAAAAGATCAGGCCGGGAGAAAAGGGCGGGCCGGGGGCAGAGGTTTAACCGGGAGCTGAGGTTTAACCGGGAAAAAAGATCAGGCCGGGAGCAAAGGGAGGGCCGGCGGCAGAAGTTTAACCGGGAGCAGAGGTTTAGCCGGGAGAAAAGATCAGGCCGGGAGCAAAGGGCGGGGCGGGGGCAGAGGTTTAACCCGGACAAGAGGTTTAGCCGGGAGAAAAGATCAGGCCGGGAGCAAAGGGCGGGCCGGGAGCAGAGGTTTAACCGAGAGCAGAGGTTTAGCTGGGAGAGAAGATCAGGCCGGGAGCAAAGGGCGGCCCGGGGGCAGAGGTTTAACCGGGAGCAGAGGTTTAGCCGGGAGAAAAAATCAGGCCGGGAGCAAAGGGCCGGCCGGGGGCAGAGGTTTAAACGGGGGTAGAGGTTGGGCCGGGAGCAGAGCTTTAGCCGGGAGAAAAGATCAGGCCGGGAGCAAAGGGCGGGCCGGGGGCAGAGGTTTAACCGGGAGCAGAGGTTTAGCCGGGAGAAAAGATTAGGCCAGGAGCAAAGGGCGGGCCTGGGGCAGAGGTTTAACCGGGAGCAGAGGTTTAGCAGGGAAAAAAGATCAGGCCGGGAGCAAAGGGAGACCCGCAGAAAAGGTGGGGCGGGGAGCAAAGGTCAGGCCCGCAGAAAAGGTTAATCCAGAAGAAAAAGGTCAGGTCTGGAGCACAGGTAAGGCCTCGGCCAGAGGTTTAGCCGGAAGAAAAGATCAGGCCGGGAGCAAAGGGCGGGCCGGGAGCAGAGGTTTAACCGGGAGCTGAGGTTTAACCGGGAAAAAAGATCAGGCCGGGAGCAAAGGGAGGGCCGGCGGCAGAGGTTTAACCGGGAGCAGAGGTTTAGCCGGGAGAAAAGATCAGGCCGGGAGCAAAGGGCCGGCCGGGGGCAGAGGTTTAACCGGGAGCAGTGGTTTAGCCGGGAGAAAAGATCAGGCCGGGAGCAAAGGGCGGGGCGGGGGCAGAGGTTTAACCCGGACCAGAGGTTTAGCCAGGAGAAAAGGTCAGGCCGGGAGCAAAGTGCGGCCGGGGGCAGAGGTTTAACTGAGAGCAGAGGTTTAGCCGGGAGAACAGATCAGGCCGGGAGCAAAGGGCGGGCCGGCGGCAGACGTTTAACTGGGAGCAGAGGTTTAGCCGGGAGAGAAGATCAGGCCGGGAGCAAAGGGCTGGCCGGGGGCAGAGGTTTAACCGGGAGCAGAGGTTTGGCCGGGAGAAAAAATCTGGCCGGGAGCAAAGGGCGGGCCGGGGGCAGAGGTTTAGTCTGGAACAGAGGTTGGGCCGGGAGCAGAGGTTTAGCCGGGAGAAAAGATCAGGCCGCCAGCAAAGAGCGTGCCGGCGGCAGAGGTTTAACCGGGAGCAGAGGTTTAGCAGGGAAAAAAGATCAGGCCGGGAGCAAAGGGAGGCCCGTAGAAAAGGTGGGGCCGGGAGCAAAGGTCAGGCCCGCAGAAAAGGTTAATCCGGAAGAAAGAGATCAGGTCGGAAGCACAGGTCGGGCCAGGAGCAGAGGTTTAGCCGGGAGAAAAGATGGGGCTGGGAGCAAATGGCGGGCCGGGCGTAGAGGCTTCACCGGGAAAAGAGGTTTAGCCTGGAGAAAAGATCAGGCCGGGAGCAAGGGGCGGGCCGGGGGCAGAGGTTTACCCGGGAGCAGTGGTTTAGCCGGCAGAAAAGATCAGGCCGGGAGCAAAGGGCGGGGCGGGGGCAGAGGTTTCACCCGGAGCAGAGGTTTAGCCGGGAGAAAAGAACAGGGCGGGAGCAAAGGGCAGGCCGGGAGGCGAGGTTTAGCCGGGAGAAAAGATCAGGCCGGGAGCAAAGGGAGACCCGCAGAAAAGTTGGGGCCGGGAGCAAAGGTCAGGCCCGCAGAAAAGGTTAATCCAGAAGAAAAAGGTCAGGTCTGGAGCAGGGGTAAGGCCACGGCCAGAGGTGTAGCCGGAAGAAAAGATCAGGCCGGGAGCAAAGGGCGGGCCGGGGGCAGAGTTTTAAGCGGGAGCAGAGGTTTAGCCGGGAGAAAAGATCAGGCCGGGAGCAAAGGGCGGGCCGGGGGCAGAGGTTTAGCCGGGAGAAAAGATAAGGCCGGGAGCAAAGGGCGGGCCGGGGGCAGAGGTTTAACCGTGATCTGAGGTTTAGCCGGGAAAAAAGATCAGGCCGGGAGCAAAGGGAGGGCCGGCGGCAGAGGTTTAACCGGGAGCAGAGGTTTAGCCGGGAGAAAGATCAGGCCGGGATCAAAGGGCGGCCCGGGGGCAGAGGTTTAACCGGGAGCATTGGTTTAGCCGGGAAAAAAGATCAGGCCGGGGGCAAGGGGAGACCCACAGAAAAGGTGGGGCCGGGAGCAAAGGTCAGGCCCGCAGAAAAGGTTAATCCAGAAGAAAAAGGTCAGGTCTGGAGCAGGGGTAAGGCCACGGCCAGAGGTGTAGCCGGAAGAAAAGATCAGGCCGGGAGCAAATGGCGGGCCGGGGGCAGAGTTTTAAGCGGGAGCAGAGGTTTAGCCGGGAGAAAAGATCAGGCCGGGAGCAAAGGGCGGGCCGGGGGCAGAGGTTTAGCCGGCAGAAAAGATAAGGCCGGGAGCAAAGGGCGGGCCGGGGGCAGAGGTTTAACCGTGATCTGAGGTTTAGCCGGGAAAAAAGATCAGGCCGGGAGCAAAGGGAGGGCCGGCGGCAGAGGTTTAACCGGGAGCAGAGGTTTAGCCGGGAGAAAAGATCAGGCCGGGATCAAAGGGCGGCCCGGGGGCAGAGGTTTAACCGGGAGCATTGGTTTAGCCGGGAAAAAAGATCAGGCCGGGGGCAAGGGGAGACCCACAGAAAAGGTGGGGCCGGGAGCAAAGGTCAGGCCCGCCGAAAAGGTTAATCCAGAAGAAAAACGTCAGGTCTGGAGCACAGGTAATTCCTCGGCCAGAGGTTTAGCCGGAAGAAAAGATCAGGTCGGGAGCAAAGGGCGGGCCGGGAGCAGAGGTTTAACCGGGAGCTGAGGTTTAACCGGGAAAAAAGATCAGGCCGGGAGCAAAGGGAGGGCCGGCGGCAGAGGTTTAACCGGCAGCAGAGGTTTAGCCGGGAGAAAAGATCAGGCCGGGAGCAAAGGGCGGGGGGGGGGGCAGAGGTTTCACCCGGAGCAGAGGTTTAGCAGGGAGAAATGATCAGGCCGGGAGCAAAGGGCGGGCCGGGAGGAGAGGTTTAGCCGGGAGAAAAGATCAGGCCGGGAGCAAAGGGAGACCCGCAGAAAAGGTGGGGCCGGGAGCAAAGGTCAGGCCCACAGAAAAGGTTAATTCAGAAGAAAAAGGTCAGGTCTGGAGCAGAGGTAAGGCCACGGCCAGAGGTGTAGCCGGATGAAAAGATCAGGCCGGGAGCAAAGGGCGGGCCGGGGGCAGAGTTTTAAGCGGGAGCAGAGGTTTAGCCGGGAGAAAAGATCAGGCCGGGAGCAAAGGGTGGGCCGGGGGCAGAGGTTTAGCCGGGAGAAAAGATAAGGCCGGGAGCAAAGGGCGGGCCGGGGGCAGAGGTTTAACCGGGAGCTGAGGTATAGCCGGGAAAAAAGATCAGGCCGGGAGCAAAGGGCGGGCCGGCGGCAGAGGTTTAACCGGGAGCAGAGGTTTAGCCGGGAGAACAGATCAGGCCGGGAGCAAAGGACGGGCCGGGGGCAGAGGTTTAACCGGGAGCAGAGGTTTAGCCGGGAGAAAAGATCAGGCCAGGAGCAAAGGGCGGGCCGGGGGCAGAGGTTTAACCAGGAGCAGAGGTTTAGCCGGGAGAAAAAATCAGGCCGGGAGCAAAGGGCGGGCCGGGGGCAGAGGTTTAACCGGGAGCAGAGGTTGGGCCGGGAGCAGAGGTTTAGCCGGGAGAATAGATCAGGCCGGGAGCAAAGGGCGGGCCGGCGGCAGAGGTTTAACCGGGAGCAGAGGTTTAGCAGGGAAAAAAGATCAGGCCGGGAGCAAAGGGAGACCCGCAGAAAAGGTGGGGCGGGAGCCAAGGTCAGGCCCGCAGAAAGGGTTAATCCGGAAGAAAAAGATCAGGTCGGAAGCACAGGTCAGGCCAGGAGCAGAGGTTTAGCCGGTAGAAAAGATGGGGCTGGGAGCAAATGGCGGGCCGGGGACAGAGGTTTAACCGGGAGCAGAGGTTTAGCCGGGAGGAAAGATCAAGCCGGGAGCAAAGGGCGGGCCGGGGGAGAGATTTAACCGGGAGCAGAGGTTTAGCCGGGAGAAAAGATCAGGCCGGGAGCAAAAGGCGGGCCCGGGGCAGAGGTTTAACCGGGAGCAGAGTTTTTGCCGGGAGAAAAGGTCAGGCCGGGAGCAAAGTGTGGGCCGGGGGCAGAGGTTTACCCGGGAGCAGTGGTTTAGCCGGGAGAAAAGATCAGGCCGGGAGCAAAGGGCGGGGCGGGGGCAGAGGTTTCACCCGGAGCAGAGGTTTAGCAAGGAGAAATGATCAGGCCGGGAGCAAAGGGCGGGCCGGGAGGAGAGGTTTACCCGGGAGAAAAGATCAGGCCGGGAGCAAAGGGAAACCCGCAGAAAAGGTGGGGCCGGGAGCAAAGGTCAGGCCCGCAGAAAAGGTTAATCCAGAAGAAAAAGGTCAGGTCTGGAGCAGAGGTAAGGCCATGGCCAGAGGTGTAGCCGGATGAAAAGATCAGGCCGGGAGCAAAGGGCGGGCCGGGGGCAGAGTTTTAAGCGGGAGCAGAGGTTTAGCCGGGAGAAATGATCAGGCCGGGAGCAAAGGGTGGGCCGGGGGCAGAGGTTTAGCCGGGAGAAAAGATAAGGCCGGGAGCAAAGGACGGGCCAGGGGCAGAGGTTTAACCGGGAGCTGTGGTATAGCCGGGAAAAAAGATCAGGCCGGGAGCAAAGGGCGGGCGGGCGGCAGAGGTTTAACCGGGAGCAGAGGTTTAGCCGGGAGAACAGATCAGGCCGGGAGCAAAGGGCGGGCCGGCGGCAGAGGTTTAACCGGGAGCAGAGGTTTAGCCGGGAGAAAAGATCAGGCCGGGAGCAAAGGGCGGACCTTGGGCAGAGGTTTAACCGGGAGCAGTGGTTTACCCGGGAGAAAAGATCAGGCTGGGAGCAAAGGGCGGGGCGGGGGCAGAGGTTTAACCCGGATCAGAGGTTTAGCCGGGAGAAAAGGTCAGTCCGGGAGCAAAGTGCGGGCCGGGGGCAGAGGTTTAAACGGGAGCAGAGGTTTAGCCGGGAGAAAAGATCAGGCCGGGAGCAAAGGACGGGCCGGGAGCAGAGGTTTAACCGAGAGCAGAGGTTTAGCCGGGAGAACAGATCAGGCCGGGAGCAAAGGCCGGGCCGGGGGCAGACGTTTAACCGGGAGCAGAGGTTTAGCCGGGAGAGAAGATCAGGCCAGGAGCAAAGGGCAGGCCGGGGGCAGAGGTTTAACCTGGAGCAGAGGTTTAGCCGGGAGAAAAAATCAGGCCGGGAGCAAAGGGCGGGCCGGGGGCAGAGGTTTAACCGGGAGCAGAGGTTTAGCCGGGAGAAAGATCAGGCCGGGAGCAAAGGGTGGGCCGGGGGCAGAGGTTTAGCAGGGAGAAAAGATAAGGCCGGGAGCAAAGGGCGGTCCGGGGGCAGAGGTTTAACCGGGAGCTGAGGTCTAGCCGGGAAAAAAGATCAGGCCGGGAGCAAAGGGCGGGCCGGCGGCAGAGGTTTAACTGGGAGCAGAGGTTTAGCCGGGAGAAAAGATCAGGCCGGGAGCAAAGGGAGACCCGCAGAAAAGGAGGGGCCGGGAGCAAAGGTCAGGCCGCAGAAAAGGTTAATACAGACAAAAAAGGTCAGGTCTGGTGCACAGTTCTGGCCGCGGGCAGAGGTTTAGCCAGGAGAAAAGACCAGGCTGGGAGCAAAGGGCGGGCCGGGAGCTGAGGTTTAGCCGGGAGAAAAGATCAGCCCGGGAGCAAAGGGCAAAGATCAGCCCAGGATCCTGCCCCGGCGGTGGCGGCGACGACGGTGAGGGCGACTCGGAGGGTCCGGTGCTGCACCGCCCCCCTACTCACGTGCAGGTGCTCTCCATCTTCTCCCAGTAAGGTCGGTGTGGCCCCGCCGAGGGGTGGGCAGCAGCCTCCAGCTTCGGGCCCGGGCGGGCCGGGACTGCGCCGCTGGCAGGCCCCACCGTGCTTCGGGTCTGGGAGGGCAAGAGAAACAAACGCCAGAGTGAGCCAGACAGCCAGCCACCCAGCGAGCCAGCTCCCACCTCCGGCCGAGCTGCGGGGTCCCTGCCCGCTCACCTGCCCTCTCTGGTGGCCACGGTTCCGTGGACTAGGTCCCGCGACATCCGTGGCCATCAGCAACCCCGCCCTACCCAGACCCGCCCCCCCTCAGCCCGGAAAGGGGTGCAGCTGGGCGGGGGATCGGCAGGGTCTCGGCGGGGGCCGGGGCCGGCCTGGGGCAGAGAGGGCTTCAGGGGTTGCGGTGCTGCGCCTGTCCCCAGCCGAGCGGACCAGACGGGGCGGCCGCAAGGAGCCCGGACACCCGGGGTCCCGGGAGGGGCCTGTGTCTCATCCCGCGGCTTCAGTGTGGCTGGGGGACAGAGTGGGGCCGGGCCCAAAAAGGCCGGGAAGGGGAAGGGGGAGGCCGGGAGGAGAAAGGGGGCCGAGGGCAAAATGTGGGGGCGGGAAGCCAGCTGACGGGCTGCGAAACGGGGGACCTATGACAAAGGGGGAGGCCCGGAGAAAAGGGACCACGGCGAAAAAAGGCTGGGCCAGGGAACAGGGGTCGGCGAGAGGAAAAGGTCCGACGAGCGGTAAGTGGGGTGGGGGGTGGCGATGCGACGAGGGGATGGGGCCAGGAAAGGGAGGCCCACAGCCGAGGGGAAGCGCAGAAACAAAACGGAGCAGCCGAGGAGCAAAGGGTTCACCGGGAGCAGAGGTTAGGCCGGGAGCAAAGGTCAGACCCTCAGAAAAGGTTAGGCCGGAAGAAAAGGTCAGATCCACAGAAAAGGTTAGGCCGGAAGAAAAGGTCAGGTCGGTAGCACAGGGCAGTCCGGGAGCACAGGTTGAGCCGGGAGGAAAGATTAGGCCGGGAGCAAAGTCGGGCCGGGAGTAGAGGTTTAGCCGGGAGCAGAGGTTTGGCCGGGAACAAAGGTGGGGCCGGGAGCAGAGGCCAGCCCCGCAGAAAAGGTCAGGCCGGGAGCAAAGGTCAGGCCCGCGGAAGAGGTTTAGCTGAGAGAAAAGGTCAAGCAGGGAGCAAAAGTTTGGTCTGGAGAAAAGGTGGGGCCGGGAGCAAATGTCAGGCCCGCAGAAAAGGTTAATCCGGAAGAAAAATGTCAGGTCGGGAGCACAGGTCAGGCTGGGAACAGAGGTTTAGCCGGGAGAAAAGATCAGGCGGGGAGCAAAGTTCGGGCCGGGAGCAGAGGTTTGGCCGGGAGCAAAGGTCGGGCCAGGAGCACAGGTTTAGCCAGGAGCGAAGGTTTGGACGGGAGGAAAGATCAGGCCGGGAGCAAAGGGCAGACCCGCAGAAGAGGTTTAGCTGAGAGAAAGGGTCAGGCCGGGAGCAGAGGTGTGGCCGGGAGCAGAGATTTGGCCGGGAGAAAAGGTGGTGGGGGGAGAAATGGTCGAGCCGGGACCAAAGGGCGGGGCGGGAACAGAGGTTTAGCCGGGAGCAGAGGTTTGGCCGGGAGAAAAGATCAGTCCGGGAGCAAAGGTCCGGCCGGGAGCACTGGGTTAGCCGGGAGCAGAGGTTTGGACGGGAGGAAAGATCAGGCCGGGAGCAAAGGGCAGACCCGCAGAAGAGGTATAGCTGAGAGAAAAGGTCAGGGCGGGAACAGAGGTTTGGCCGGGAGCAAATGGGGCCGGGAGCAGAGACCAGACCCGCAGAAAAGGTCAGGCCTGGAGCAAAGATCAGGCCCGCAAAAGAGGTTTAGCTGAGAGAAAAGGTCAGGCCGGGAGCAGAGGTTTGGCCGGGAGAAAAGGTGGGGCCGGGAGCAAAGGTCGGGCCCGCAGAAAAGGTTAATCCAGAAGAAAAAGTTCAGGTCGGGAGCACAGGTCAGGCTGGGATCAGAGGTTTAGCCGGGAGAAAAGATTAGGCGGGGAGCAAAGGTCGGGCCGGGAGCAGAGGTTTGGCCGGGACCAGAGGTTTGGCTGGGAGAAAAGGTGGGGCGGGGAGAAAAGGTCGCGCCGGGAGCAAAGGGCGGGCCGGGAACAGAGGTGTAGCCTGGAGCAGAGGTTTGGCCGGGAGAAAAGATCAGGCTGGGAGCAAAGGGCAGGCCGGGGTTAGAGGTTTTCCCGGCAGCAGAAGTTTAGCCGGGAGAGAAGATCAGGCCGGGAGCAAAGGGCGGGCCGGGAGCAGAGGTTTAACCAGGAACAGAGGTTTAGCAGGGAGAAAAGATCAGGCCGGGAGCAAAGGGCGGGACGGGAGCAGAGGTTTAGCCGAGGGGGAGACGTTTGGCCGGGAGAAAAGATCAGGCCGGGAGAAAAGGTCAGGCCAGGAGAAAACATCAGGCCGGGAGCAAAGGGCGGGCCGGGGGCAGAGGTTAAACCGGGAGCAGAGGTTTAGTCGGGAGAAAAGATCAGGCCGGGAGCAAAGGGCGGGCCGGGGGCAGAGGTTTAACCGGGAGCAGAGGTTTAGCTGGGAGAAAAGATCAGGACGGGAGCAAAGGGAGACCCGCAGAAAAGGTGGGGCCGGGAGCAAAGGTCAGGCCGCAGAAAAGGTTAATACAGAAGAAAAAGGTCAGGTCTGGAGCACAGGTCAGGCCGCGGGCAGAGGTTTAGCCAGGAGAAAAGACCAGGCCAGGAGCAAAAGGCGGGCCGGGAGCTGAGGTTTAGCCGGGAGAAAAGATCAGGCCGGGAGCAAAGGGCGGGCCTTGGGCAGAGGTTTAACCGGGAGCAGTGGTTTAGGCGGGAGAAAAGATCAGGCCGGGAGAAACGGGCGGGGCGGGGGCAGAGGTTTAACCGGGAGCAGAGGTTTAGCCAGGAGAAAAGGTCAGGCCGGGAGCAAAGGGCGGGCCGGGGGCAGAGGTTTAACCGGGAGCAGAGGTTGGGCCGGGAGCAGAGGTTTAGCCGGGAGAAAAGATCAGGAAGGGAGCAAAGGGCGGGCGGGCGGCAGAGGTTTAACCGGGAGCAGAGGTTTAGCCGGGAAAAAAGATCAGGCCGGGAGCAAAGGGAGACCCGCAGAAAAGGTGGGGCCCGTAGCAAAGGTCAGGCCCACAGAAAAGGTTAATCCAGAAGAAAAAGATCAGGTCGGAAGCACAGGTCAGGCCAGGAACAGAGGTTTAGCCGGGAGAAAAGATGGGGCAGGGAGCAAATGGCGGGGCGGGGGCAGAGGTTTAACTGGGAGCAGAGGTTTAGCCGGGAGGAAAGATCAAGCCGGGAGCAAAGGGCGGGCCGGGGGAGAGGTTTAACAGGGAGCAGTGGTTTAGCCGGGAGAAAAGATCAGGCCGGGAGCAAAGGGCGGGGCGGGGGCAGAGGTTTAACCCGGACAAGAGGTTTAGCCGGGAGAAAAGATCAGGTCGGGAGCAAAGTGTGGGCCGGGGGCAGAGGTTTAAACGGGAGCAGAGTTTTAGCCGGGAGACAAGATCAGGCCGGGACCAAAGGGCGGGCCGGGAGCAGAGGCTTAACCGAGAGCAGAGGTTTAGCCGTGAGAACAGATCAGGCCGGGAGCAAAGGGCGGGCGGGGGCAGCCATTTAACCGGGAGCAGAGGTTTACCCTGGAGAGAAGATCAGGCCGGGAGCAAAGGGCGGGCCGGGGGCAGAGGTTTAACCGGGAGCAGAGGTTTAGCCGGGAGAAAAGATCAGGCCGGGAGCAAAGGGCGGGCCGGCGGCAGAGGTTTAACCGGGAGCAGAGGTTGGGCCGGGAGCAGAGGTTTAGCCGGGAGAAAAGATCAGGCCGGGAGCAAAGGGAGTGCCGGGGGCAGAGGTTTAACCGGGAGCAGAGGTTTAGCTGGGAGAAAAGATCAGGCCGGGAGCAAAAGGCGGGCCGGGGGCCGAGGACAGGCCGGGAGAAAACATCAGGCCGGGAGTAAACGGCGGGCCGGGGGCAGAGGTTTGGCCGGAAGAAAACATCAGGCCGGGATCAAAGGGCGGGTCGCAAGCAGAGGTTTGGCCGGGAGAAAAGATCAGGCCAGAAAAAAAAGCATCAGGCCGGGAGCAAAGGGCAGGCCGGGGGCAGAGGTTTCACCGGGAGCAGAGGTTTAGCCGGGAGAAAAGATCAGGCCGGGAGAAAAGGGCGGGCCGGGGGCAGAGGTTTAACCGGGAGCTGAGGTTTAACCGGGAAAAAAGATCAGGCCGGGAGCAAAGGGAGGGCCGGCGGCAGAGGTTTAACCGGGAGCAGAGGTTTAGCCGGGAGAAAAGATCAGGCCGGGAGCAAAGGGCGGGGCGGGGGCAGAGGTTTAACCCGGACAAGAGGTTTAGCCGGGAGAAAAGATCAGGCCGGGAGCAAAGGGCGGGCCGGGAGCAGAGGTTTAACCGAGAGCAGAGGTTTAGCCGGGAGAACAGATCCGGCCGGGAGCAAAGGGCGGGCCGGGGGCAGACGTTTAACCGGGAGCAGAGGTTTAGCTGGGAGAGAAGATCAGGCCGGGAGCAAAGGGCGGCCCGGGGGCAGAGGTTTAACCGGGAGCAGAGGTTTAGCCGGGAGAAAAAATCAGGCCGGGAGCAAAGGGCCGGGCGGGGGCAGAGGTTTAACCGGGGGTAGAGGTTGGGCCGGGAGCAGAGCTTTAGCCGGGAGAAAAGATCAGGCCGGGAGCAAAGGGCGGGCCGGGGGCAGAGGTTTAACCGGGAGCAGAGGTTTAGCCGGGAGAAAAGATTAGGCCAGGAGCAAAGGGCGGGCCTGGGGCAGAGGTTTAACCGGGAGCAGAGGTTTAGCAGGGAAAAAAGATCAGGCCGGGAGCAAAGGGAGACCCGCAGAAAAGGTGGGGCGGGGAGCAAAGGTCAGGCCCGCAGAAAAGGTTAATCCAGAAGAAAAAGGTCAGGTCTGGAGCACAGGTAAGGCCTCGGCCAGAGGTTTAGCCGGAAGAAAAGATCAGGCCGGGAGCAAAGGGCGGGCCGGGTGCAGAGGTTTAACCGGGAGCTGAGGTTTAACCGGGAAAAAAGATCAGGCCGGGAGCAAAGGGAGGGCCGGCGGCAGAGGTTTAACCGGGAGCAGAGGTTTAGCCGGGAGAAAAGATCAGGCCGGGAGCAAAGGGCGGGCTGGGGGCAGAGGTTTAACCGGGAGCAGTGGTTTATCCGGGAGAAAAGATCAGGCCGGGAGCAAAGGGCGGGGCGGGGGCAGAGGTTTAACCCGGACCAGAGGTTTAGCCAGGAGAAAAGGTCAGGCCGGGAGCAAAGTGCGGCCGGGGGCAGAGGTTTAACTGAGAGCAGAGGTTTAGCCGGGAGAACAGATCAGGCCGGGAGCAAAGGGCGGGCCGGCGGCAGACGTTTAACTGGGAGCAGAGGTTTAGCCGGGAGAGAAGATCAGGCCGGGAGCAAAGGGCGGGCCGGGGGGCAGAGGTTTAACCGGGAGCAGAGGTTTGGCCGGGAGAAAAAATCTGGCCGGGAGCAAAGGGCGGGCCGGGGGCAGAGGTTTAGTCTGGAGCAGAGGTTGGGCCGGGAGCAGAGGTTTAGCCGGGAGAAAAGATCAGGCCGCCAGCAAAGGGCGGGCCGGCGGCAGAGGTTTAACCGGGAGCAGAGGTTTAGCAGGGAAAAAAGATCAGGCCGGGAGCAAAGGGAGGCCCGTAGAAAAGGTGGGGCCGGGAGCAAAGGTCAGGCCCGCAGAAAAGGTTAATCCGGAAGAAAAAGATCAGGTCGGAAGCACAGGTCGGGCCAGGAGCAGAGGTTTAGCCGGGAGAAAAGATGGGGCTGGGAGCAAATGGCGGGCCGGGCGTAGAGGCTTCACCGGGAAAAGAGGTTTAGCCGGCAGAAAAGATCAGGCTGGGAGCAAGGGGCGGGCCGGGGGCAGAGGTTTACCCGGGAGCAGTGGTTTAGCCGGCAGAAAAGATCAGGCCGGGAGCAAAGGGCGGGGCGGGAGCAGAGGTTTAGCCGGGAGAAAAAATCAGACCGGGAGCAAAGGGCGGGCCGGGGGCAGAGGTTTAACCGGGAGCAGAGATTTAGCCGGGAGAAGAGATCAGGACGGGAGCAAAGGGCGGGCCAGGGGCAGAGGTTCAACCGGGAGCAGTGGTTTAGCTGGGAGAAAAGATCAGGCCGGGAGCAAAGGGCGGTCCTTAGGCAGAGGGTTAACCGGGAGCAGTGGTTTGGCCGGGAGAAAATATCAGGCCGCGAGCACAGGTTTAGCCGGGAGCGGAGGTATGGACGGGAGGAAAGATCAGGCCGGGAGCAAAGGCAGACCCGCAGAAGAGGTTTAGCTGAGAGAAAAGGTCAGGCCGGGAGCAGAGTTTTGGCCAGGAGTAGAGGTTTGGCCGGGAGCAGGTGTTTGGCCGGGAGAACAGATCAGGCCGGGAGCAAAGGTCGGGCCGGGAGCACAGCTTTAGCCGGGAGCAGAGGTTTGGACGGGAGGAAAGATCAGGCCGGGAGCAAAGGGCAGACCCGCAGAAGAGGTTTAGCTGAGAGAAAAGGTCAGGCCGGGAGCGGAGGTTTGGGGCCGGGAGCAAAGGTGAGGCCCGCAGAAAAGGTTAATCAGGAAGAAAAAGGTCAGGTCGGGAGCCCAGGTCAGGCCGGGAACAGAGGTTTAGCCGGGAGGAAAGATTAGGCAGGGAGCAAAGGTCGGGCCGGGAGCAGAGGTTAAACTGGGAGAAAAGATCAGGCCGGGAGCAAAGGGCGGGCTGGGACAGAGGTTTAACCGGGAGCAGAGGTTTAGCCAGGAGAAAAGATCAGGCCGGGAGCATAGGGCAGGCCGGCGGCAGAGGTTTAACCGGGAGCAGAGGTTAAGCCGGGAGGAAAGATCAGGCAGGGAGCAAAGGGCGGGCCGGGGTCAGAGGTTTGACCGGGAGCAGAGGTTTAGCCGGGAGAAAAGATCAGGCCGGGAGCAAAGGGCGGGCCGGGGGCAGAGGTTTAACCGGGAACAGAAGTTGGGCCGGGAGCAGAGGTTAAGCCAGGAGAAAAGATCAGGCCGGGAGCAAAGGGCGGGCCGGGGGCAAAGGTTTAACCAGGAGAAAAGATCAGGACGAGAGCAAAGGGCGGGCCGGGGGCAGAGGTTTAACCGGGAGCAGTGGTTTAGCTGGGAGAAAAGATCAGGCCGGGAGCAAAGGGCGGTCCTTAGGCAGAGGGTTAACCGGGAGCAGTGGTTTAGCCGGGAGAAAAGATAAGGCCGGGAGCAAAGGGCGGGGCGGGGGCAGAGGTTTAACCCGGACAAGAGGTTTAGCCGGAAACAAAGTGCGGGCCGGGGGCAGAGGCTTAAACCGGAGCAGAGTTTTAGCCTGGAGAAAAGATAAGGCCGGGAGCAAAGGGCGGGCCGGGAGCAGAGGTTTAACCCGGATCAGAGGTTTAGCCGGGAGAAAGGATCAGGCTGGGAGCAAAGGGCGGGCCGGGAGCAGAGGTTTAGCCAGGAGAAAAGATCAGGCCGGGGCAAAGGGAGACCCGCAGAAAACGTGGTGCCGGGAGCAAAGGTCAGGCCCGCAGAAAAGGTTAATCCAGAAGAAAAGGTCAGGTCTGGAGCACAGGTAAGGCCTCGTCCAGAGGTTTAGCCGGAAGAAACGATCAGGCCGGGAGCAAAGGGCGGGCCGGGGCATAGTTTTAACCGGGAGCAGAGGTTTAGCCGGGACAAAAGATCAGGCCGGGAGCAAAGGGCGGGCCGGCGGCAGAGCTTTAACCGGGAGCAGAGCTTGGGCCGGGAGCAGAGCTTTAGCCAGGAGAAAAGATCAGGCCGGGAGCAAAGGGAGTGCCGGGGGCAGAGGTTTAACCGGGAGCAGAGGTTTAGCCGGGAGAAAAGATCAGGCCGGGAGCAAAGGGCGGGCCGGCGGCAGAGGTTTAACCGGGAGCAGAGGTTTAGCCGGGAGAAAAGATCAGGCCGGGAGCAAAGGACGGGCCGGGGGCAGAGGTTTAATCGGGAGCATTGGTTTAACCGGGAAAAAAGATCAGGCCGGGAGCAAAGGGAGACCCGCAGAAAAGGTGGGGCCGGGAGCAAAGGTCAGGCCGCAGAAAAGGTTAATACAGAAGAAAAAGGTCAAGTCTGGAGTACAGGTCCGGCCGCGGGCAGAGGTTTAGCCAGGAGAAAAGACCAGGCAGGGAGCAAAGGGCGGGCCGGGAGCAGAGGTTTAGCCGGGACAAAAGATCAGGCCGGGAGCAAAGGGCGGGCCTTGGGCAGAGGATTAACCGGGAGCAGTGGTTTAGGGGGGAGAAAAGATCAGGCCGGGAGAAAAGGGCGGGGCCGGGGCAGAGGTTTAACCCGGACCAGAGGTTTAGCCGGGAGAAAAGATCAGGCCGGGAGCAAAGGGTGGGCCGGGGGCAGAGCTATAACCGGGAGCAGAGGTTAGCCGGGAGAAAAGATCAGGCCGGGAGCAAAGGGCGGGCCGGGGGCAGAGGTTTAACCGGGAGCATTGGTTTAGCCGGGAGAAAAAGATCAGGCCGGGAGCAAGGGCGGGCCGGGGCAGAGGTTTACCCGGGAGCAGAGGTTTAGCCGGGAGAAAAGATCAGGCCGGGAGCAAAGGGCGGGCCGGGGCAGAGGTTTAGACGGGAGCAGAGGTTTAGCCGGGAGAAAAGATCAGGCCAGGAGCAAAGGGCGGGCCGGGAGCAGAGGTTTAACCGGGAGCAGAGGTTTAGCTGGGAGAAAAGATCAGGCCGGGAGCAGAGGTCGGGCCGGGAGCAGAGGTCAGGCCGGGGGAAAAGGTGGGGCCGGGAGCAAAGGTGGTGCCGGGAGCAAAGGGCAGGGCGGGTGCAAAGGTCAGACCCGCAGAAAATGTCAGGTCAGGGGCACAGGTCAGGCCGGCAGCAGAAGGTTAGCCAGCAGAAAAGATTAGGCCGGGATCAAAGGTCAGACCCGCAGAAGACATTAGGCGGGAAGAAAAAGGTCTGGCCGGGAGCAGAGGTTTGGTCGGGAGAAAAGGTGGGGCCGGGAGCAAAGGTCAGGCCCGCCGAAAAGGTTAATCCGGAAGAAAAAGGTCAGGTCGGGAGCACAGGTTAGCCGGGGAAAAGAGGTTTAGCCGGGAGAAAAGATAAGGCGGGGTGCAAAGTTCGGGCCGGAGCAGAGATGTGGCCGAGTAAAGGTGGGGTGGGGAAAGGTCGTGCCGGGAGCAAAGGGTGGCCGGGAACAGAGGTTTAGCCGGAGCAGAGGTTTGGCCAGGAGAAAAGATCAGGCCGGGAGCAAAGGGCAGACCCGCAGAAAAGGTCCGGCCGGGAACTCAGGACCGACGGGGAGAAAAGGTGGGGCGAGCTGGGGACCGACCCAGGGGAGGACTGCGAGCCCGGGAAGGGCAAGGGCCAAGACGAGCCGCGGCGGGGGGGGGATGGGGAGGCCAGCAGCAGACACGGGGTGGCGGCGGCCAGGGCCGAGGGGCAGGGCCGGAGCCGAGG
>NW_024396799.1:0-22046 GCF_004115215.2 Ornithorhynchus anatinus
GAGGCCAGGAGAAAAGGTTTGGCTCAGCAAAAAGGTTAGGCCAGGGAAAAAGTTTGGCTAGAGGAAAAGGTCAGATGAGGGGAAAAGGTTTGGCTAGGCGAAAAGGTGAGGTGAGTTGGAAAGGTGAGGTCAGAGGCAAAGGTGAGACGGGGGAAAGGTTAGGCCACTAGAAAAAAGTTAGCTGAGGAGAAAAATTTGGGTTAGGAGAAAAGGTTAGGCTGGGAGAAAAGGTTAGGCCGAGAGAAAAGGTTAGGCCGGGAGAAAGGTTTAGGCTGGGAGAAAAGGTTAGGCCGGGAGAAAAAGTTACTCCAGGGAACAAGGTCAGGCCAGGAGAAAAGGTTGGGCTAGGAGAAAAGGTTTGGCAAGGGGAAAAGGTCAACCCAGGGAAAAAGGTTAGGCCAGGAGAAAAGGTGAGGCGGGGAGAAAAGGTGAGGCCGGGAGAAAAGGTGAGGCCGGGAGGAAAGGTGAGGCCGGGAGGAAAGGTTTGGCTGGGAGGAAAGGTTTGGCCGGGAGGAAAGGTGAGGCCAGGAGGAAAGGTTTGACCGGGAGGAAAGGTTTCGCCAGGGCAAAAGGTTTGGCCAGGAGAACAGGTTTGCCTAGGTAAAAAGGTTGGGCTAGGAAAAAACATTTGTCTAGAGGAAACGGTTGGGCTTGGGGAAAAGGTTTGTCCAGGAGAAATAGTTCGGCCAGCAGAAAAGGTTAGGCCGGGAGAAAAGGTTAGGCCGGGAGAAATTGTTAGGCTGGGTGGAAAGGTTAGGCCGGGAGGAAAGGTTAGGCCAGGGAAACAGTTTGGTTTGGGGAAAAGGTTGGGCTAGAAGATAAAGGTTTCGATAGGGGAAAAGGTTAAGCCAGGGAAAAAGTTTGGCCTGGCGAAAAGCCGAGTTGAGTTGGAAAAGTTTCGCCAGAGGCAAAGGTCAGGCCCGGAGAAGAGGTGAGGCCGGGAGAACAGATTTGGCTAGGGAAAAGCTAAGGCCAGGAGAAAAGGTCAGACCAGGAGAAAAGCTTAAGCCAGGGAAAAAGTTTGGCCTGGCCAAAATGTGAGGTGAGTTGGAAATATTCGCTCAGGGGCAAAGCTTAGACAGGGGGACAGGTAAGGCCAGGAGACAAGGTTTGGCTAGGCGAAAAGGTTAGGCCGGAGAAAACGTTTGGCTAGAGGAAAAGGTCAGACGAGGGGAAAAGGTTTGGCTAGGCAAAAAGATGAGGTGAGTTGGAAAGGTGAGGTCAGGGGCAAAGGTGAGACGGGGGAAAGGATGGCAAGGAGAAAAAAGTTAGCCGAGGAGAAAAGGTTTGCCCAGGAGAAAAGGTTAGGCCGGGAAGAAAGTTTAGGCCAGGGAAACAGTTTGGCTAGGGGAAAAGGTTAGTCCAGGAGAAAGGTTTTGGCTAGGAGAGAAGGTCAGGCCAGAAGAAAAGGTTTGGCTAGGAGAAAAGGTTTGGCTAGGCGATAAGGTTAGGCCAGGGAAAATGTTTGGCTAGGAGAAAAGGTCAGGCCAGAAGAAAAGGTTTGGCTAGGGAAAAAGCTTTGGCTAGGAGAAAAGGTGAGGCCAGAAGAAAAGGTTTGGCTAGGAGAAAAGTTCAGGCCAGAACAAAAGGTTTGGCTAGGAGAAAAGGTTAGGGCAGGAGAAAAGGTCGGGCCAGAAGAAAAGATTAGGCCAGGGAAAAAGGTTTGTCCAGGGGGAAAGGTTAGGCCAGCAGAAAAGTTTGAGCTAGGGACAAGGTTTGCCAAGGGGAAAAGTTTAGACCAGGAGAAAAGGTTTGCCTAGGGGAAAAGGTTAAGCCAGGGAAAAAGGTTAGGGATCATTAGGGGAAAACTAAGGTGACCCGTGCGTCTTCTCTTGAAGCCTCCTGAGAAGAATCCTCCTCCTCCTGCAGATCTGGGGGAAGAGAGGAGGAGGCCTTTCCCTCCAGCAACTGGCTGTCCAGCAGCTCGGTCCGGGAGCCTTGCCTGGCGACGACGAGGGCTACAACGAAGGTCCTCCCACCACACTGCGCCCCGCCCCAGGACTCACGTGCAGCTCCTCACTCGACTCGGCTCTGTCAAGCACGGGGTGGCCCCGCGGAGGGGCAGCAGCCTCCAGATAGGCCGAGATGGCCACGGACCCCTGGCACGCCCCACCGGGTGTCTGGCCTGGGAGGGCAAGAGAAAGGCAAGAGTGAGCTCCCCAGCCACACTCCCCGGGTTTCCCCTGCCGGCTCACCCCCACACCTCATCGTCGTGACCCCCACCCCCGCCCGCACTCGGCCCGGAAAGAGTCCCATCTGAGTCCCTTGGGACAGACCCCGTGAGGCCCATCCTGGGCCAACCGGGAGGGTCTGCTGTGGGGCCAGTGCCTCCCTCGGAAGGGGGACCCGGGGGTGAGGCTGCTCCTTCCCCGGCCAATAGGAGACAACTCGCTTCCTGCACAGAGCCCGGGCCCCTATTCTCCCCTGAGTGGCCTCAGCCTCATCACTCTTCTTCTCCCCAGGATTCACAGACACACACACACACACACACACACACACACACACCCTTCCCTCCCCACCCCCCTCCTCCTTGGGGTAGCAGTGCAGTCCATTCATTCATAGGGAAAATCTGGGAATGGAGTGTGCCCACAGGACAAGAGAGAGGATCCTCAAAGCCGAGGAGAAGCCCTGAGCAACCCTTTTTTGCTTAAACTGGCACATAAATGGTTCGGGAACAGGCCCGCAAGGCAAAAGTGGGGTGGGGACGGCGGGTCCCAGACGGGTTTGGGGCCAAACCTGCAAGGCTAAGGCTGGGGAGGCCCAAATGGGAAGGAAAGGATTTGGGGGAAACGGGCAAGGCACCCCGGCTCCCCCACTTGTCAGCTAGGTGACTGAGGGCAAGTCACTTAAAGTCTCAGGGCCTCAGGTAACTCCTCTGGAAAATGGCGAGTAAGACAGTGAGCCCCACGTGGCACAATCCGATGAGCCTGGATCTAGCCAAGTGCTTAGAACAGGGCATTGCACATGGCCAGCGCTCAATAAATACCACTGGAGGAATGAAAGTGAAGGCCGGTGACAAGGTTAGCCTAGGGGAAAATGTTAGGCCAGGAGAAAAGGTTAGGCCAGGGAAACAGTTTGGCTAGGGGAAAAGGTTGGGCTAGAAGAAAAGGGTTTCGCTAGGGGAAAAGGTTAAGCCAGGGGAAAAGTTTGGCCTGGCGAAAAGCCGAGGTGAGTTGGAAAAGTTTAGCCAGGGGCAAAGATCAGGCCCAGAGAAGAGGTGAGCCGAGGAGAAGAGATTTGACTAGGGAAAAGCTCAGGCCAGGAGAAAAGGTCAGACCACTAGAAAAGGTTAAACCAGGGAAAAAGTTTGGCCTGGCCAAAAGGTGAGCTGAGTTGGAAAGGTTCGCTCAGGGGCAAAGCTTAGACAGGGGTACAGGTGAGGCCAGGAGAAAAGGTTTGGCTAGGCGAATAGGTTAGGCCAGGGAAAAAGTTTGGCTAGAGGAAAAGGTCAGACGAGGGTAAAAGGTTTGGCTAGGCGAAAAGGTGAGGTGAGTTGGGAAGGTGAGGTCAGGGGCAAAGGTGAGACGGGGGAAAGGTTAGGCCAGGAGTAAAAAACTTAGCAGAGGAGAAAAGGTTTGCCCAGGAGAAAAGGTTAGGCCTGAAAGAAAGGTTAGGCCAGGAAGAAAGTTTAGGCCAGGGAAACAGTTTGGCTAGGGGAAAAGGTTAGGCCAGGAGAAAAGGTTTGGCTAGGAGAAAAGGTCAGGCCAGAAAAAAAGGTTTGGCTGGGGAAAAGATCAGACGAGGAGAAAAGGTTTGGCTAGGAGAAAAGTTCAAGCCAGAAGAAAAATTTGGCGAGGGGAAAAGGTTAGGCCAGAGAAAAGGTTTGGCTAGATGCAAAGGTTAGGCCAGGAGAAAAGATTTGGCTAGGCGAAACGGTTTGGCTAGGCGAAAAGGTTAGGCCAGGGAAAAAGTTTGGTTAGGAGAAAAGGTCTGGCCAGAAGAAAAGGTTTGGCTAGGGAAAAAGGTTAGGCCAGGAGAAAAGGTTTGGCTTGGAGAGAAGGTCAGGCCAGAAGAAAATGTCTGTCTAGGGGAAAAGGTCATACGAGGAGAAAAGGTTTGGCTAGGAGAAAAAGATAGGCCAGAAGTAAAGGTTTGGCTAGGAGAAACGGTCAGGCCAGAAGAAGAGGTTTGGCTAGGAGAAAAGGTGATGTGAGTTGGAAAGGTGAGGTCAGGGGCAAAGGTGAGACGGGGGAAAGGTTAGGCCAGGAGACAAAGGTTAGCCGAGGAGAAAAATTGGGGCTAGGAGAAAAGGTTAGGCCGGGAGAAAAGGTTAGGCGGGGACAAAATGTTAGGCCGGGAGAAAAGGTTAGGTCGGTAGAAAAAGTTATGCCAGGGAACAAGGTCAGGCCAGCAGAAAACGTTGGGCTAGGAGAAAAGGTTTGGCAAGGGGAAAAGATCAGCCCAGGGAAAAAGGTTAGGCCAGGAGAAAAAGGTTAGGCCAGGAGAAAACGTTAGGTCAGCAGAAAAGGTGAGGCCGGGAGAAAAGGTGAGGCTGGGAGGAAAGGTGAGGCCGGGAGGAAAGGTTTGGCCAGGGGAAAGGTTTTGGCCAGGAGAACAGCTTTGCATAGGGAAAAGGTTGGGCTAGGAGAAAACGTGGTGAGGTGAGGCCAGGAGAACAGATTTGGCTTGGGAAAAGCTCAGGCCAGGAGAAAAGGTCAGACCAGAAGAGAAGGTTAAGCCAGGGAAAAAGTTTGGCCTGGCCAAAAGGTGAGCTGAGTTGGAAAGGTTCGCTCAGGACCAATGGTTAGACAGGGGGACAGGTGAGGCCAGGAGAAAAGGTTTGGCTAGGTGAAAAGCTTAGGCCAGGGAAAAGGTTTGGCTAGAGGAAAAGGTCAGACGAGGGGAAAAGGTTAGCCTAGGCGAAAAGGTGAGGTGAGTTGGAAAGGTGAGGTCAGGGGCAAAGGGGAGACGGGGGAAATGTTAGGCCAGGAGAAAAAAGTTAGCCGAGGAGAAAAGGTTTGCCCAGGTGAAAAGATTAGGCCGGGAAGAAAGGTTAGGCCAGGGAAACAGTTTGGCTGGGGGAAAAGGTTAGGCCAGGAGAAAAGTTTTGGGTAGGAGAAAAGGTCAGGCTAGAAGCAAAGGTTTGGCTAGGGGAAAAGGTCAGACGAAGAGAAAAGGTTTGGCTAGGAGAAAAGGTCAGGCCAGAAGAAAAGGTTTGGCTAGGGGAAAAGGTTAGGCCAGGAGAAAAGGTTTGGCTAGGCGAAAAGGTTAGGCCAGAAGAAAAGGTTTGGCTAGGAGAAAAGGTTAGGCCAGGGGAAAAGTTTGGCTAGAAGAAAAGTTCAGGCCAGAAGAAAAGCTTTGGCGAGGGGAGAAGGTTTGGCTGGGCGAAAAGGTTGGGCTAGGAGAAAAGGTCATGCCAGAAGCAAAGGTTTGGCTAGGAGAAAAGGTCAGGCCAGAAGAAGAGGTTTGGCTAGGAGAAAAAGTTAGGCCAGGAGAAAAGGTCAGGCCAGGAGAAAAGATTAGGCCAGGGAGAAAGGTTTGTCCAGGAGAAAAAGTAAGGCCAGCAGAAAAGGTTGAGCTAGGGAAAAGGTTTGCAAAGGGGAAAGGTTTAGGCCAGGAGAAAAGGTTTGGCTAAGGGAAAAGGTTAAGCCAGGGAAAAAGGTTAGGGATAATTAGGGGAAAACTAAGGTGACCCGTGACTCTCTTGAAGCCTCCTGAGAAGAATCCTCCTCCTCCTCCTGCTGATGTGGGGGAAGAGAGGAGGAGGCCTTTTCCTCCAGCAACTAGCTGTCCATTAGCTCGGTCCGGGAGCCTTCCCTGGCGACAACGAGGGCTACTCCGATGGTCCTCCCACCCCGCTGCCCCTTCCCCATGACTCACGTGCAGCTCCTCACTCGACTTGGTTTTGTCAAGCACGGGGCGGCCCCGCAGAGGGGCAGCAGCCTCCAGCTAGGCCGAGATGGCCAGGGAACCCCCAGCACGCCCCATCGGGTGTCTGGCCTGGGAGGGCAAGAGAAAGGCAAGAGTGAGCTCCGCAGCCACACTCCCCGGGTTTCCCCTGCCGGCTCACCCCGGCACCTCGTCGTCGTCCCCCCCACCCCCGCCCGCATTCGGCCCGGAAAGAGCCTCATCCCAGTCCCTTGGTACAGAACCCGCGATGCCGTTCCTGGGCGGACCAGGAGGATCTGCTCTGGGGCCAGCGCCTCCCTCTTAAGGGGGACCCGGGGGTGGGGCTGCTCCTTCCCCGGCCAATCGGAGACAACTCGCTTCCTGCACAGAGCCCGGGCCCCGATTCTCCCCTGAGTGGCCTCAGCCTCATCACTCTTCTTCCCCCCAGGATTCACACACACACACACACACACAGAGCCCCTCCTCTTTGGGGTAGCAGTGCGGTCCATTCAGTCAGAGGGAAAATCTGGGAGTGGAGTGTGCCCACAGGACATGAGAGAGGATCCTCAAAGCCAAGGAGAAGCCCTGAGCAAACCTTTTTTGCTTAAACTGGCACAAAAATGCTTCGGGACCAGGACTGCAAGGCAAAAGCGGGGTTGGGGGGGCGGGTCCCAGAAGGGAACCTAAGGGTTTGGGGCCAAAACTGCAAGGCTAAGGCTGGGGGCTGGGGGCCCAAATGGGAAGGAAAGGATTTGGGGGAAACGGGCAAGGCACCCCGGCTCCGCCACTTCTCACCTAGGTGACTGGGGCCAAGTCACTTAACGTCTCTGGGCCTCAGGTGACTCCTCTGGAAAATGGGGAGTAAGCCACTGAGCCCCACGTGGCACAATCCGATGACCCTGGATCTACCCCAGCGCTTAGCACAGTGCTCTTCACATATTCAGCACTCAATAAAAACTACTGAATGAATGAAAGTGCAGGCCGGGGACAAGGTTAGCCTAGGGGAAAATGTTAGGCTAGGGGAGCAGGGGACAGGAGGGGAAAAGGTGCATCTGCGGCACGGCTTTAGGCCACGGGAAAAGGTTCGGCCAGTGGAAAAGGTTAGGCTAGAGAAAAAGGGTAGGCCAGGAGAAAAGGTTGGGCTAGGAGAAAAGATTAGGCTGGGAGAAAAGGTTACGCCAGGGAACAAGATCAGGCCAGGAGAAAACGTTGGGCTAGGGGAAAAGGTTTGGTGAGGGGAAAAGGTCAGCCCAGGGAAAAAGGTTAGGCCAGGAGAAAAAGTTTCGGCCAGGAGAAAAGGATGGGCCAGAAGAAAAGGTTTGTCTAGGGAAAAAGGTTTGGCTAGGGAAAAAGCTGAGGCCAGGAGAAAAGGTTAGGCCGGGAGAAAAAGTTTGGCTAGGGAAAAAGCTTTGGCCAGGGGAAACGGTTAAGTCAGGGAGAAAGGTCAGGCCGGCAGAAAAGGTCAGACCAGTAGAAAAAGTTTGCCTAGGGGAAAAGGTTTGGCGAGGGGAAAAGGTTAGGCCAGGGACAAAGTTCAGACCAGGAGAAGAGGTCAAGCCGGGAGGAAAGGTCAGACCAGGAAAATGGTTTGGCCAGGAGAAAAGGTCAGACCAGGAGAAAAGATTGGGCCAGGAGAAAAGGTTAGGCCAGGGAAAAAGTTAGGCGTGGCGAAAAGGTGAAGTGAGTTGGAAAAGTTAGGCCAGGGGCAAAGTTAGACGGGGGAAAGGTTAGGCAAAGAGAAAGTTTAGTCAAAAGGAAAACGTTAGGCTAGGAGAAAAGGCTTGGCTAGGGGAAAAGGTTAGGCCGGGGAAACAGTTTGGCTAGGGGAAAAGGTCAGGCCAGAAGAAAAGGTTTGGCTAGGAGAAAATGGGGATTAAGACTGTGAGCCACATGTGGGACAAATCCTAATAAGGTTGTATCTACCCCAGTGATTAGTACGGTTCCTAACACGTAGCAGGCAAATAACAAATACCTTAAAAAAACCATTAAGGATTGAGGTTAGAGCATTTGCCTTTTCCTTTAAGATATTCTAGGCTGCCATATGTTCCAGTTAAACTGGATTTTGGGGAAACATTGGGGGTAATTTTAAAAATATGTGTTAGAATTGTACCAAATAGACTTGTCATTCTACTTTGTCCCAAGTCCGGACAGTTCTTGCTCATTGTAAATTTTTGGACTTCCGCGTCTGGGCTAGAATAGGCTCAGTTTAGGTCCCAGTGCATTCTGGCACATATAGCCCAGACCCCCCAGAATGATGGAGGCTTTAACTCCACACTGTCCTTGTCTTTCTCTTCTGCTCTCATGGTAGAGAAGGGAGAGTGCGCACAAATTTGGGGTGGTTGTTGATGGTATTTGTTAAGCGCTGGGGTGATTTTCTGAGATCCTGGTTTTCTAGAAAGTTTTGCATTCGCCTATGGAGATGACTCATTTTAGAACATGATCTTAGTGATCCATAAAGGGACTTAATACTCACGAGAAAGAGACTTTCTTTGGCAGTAGATCTAGGAAATGCTTGGCACGTGAGTCAAGAGCAGACCTGAGGATGCTGTGGGATAGATAGTGAACACCGGGTGAAAGACTTAATGATTTAAGGCCCCATCTCCATTTGTGCTAGAGGGCTTGGGCCACAGTCCTCCATTTAATCTTTGCTCCTTTGGGTGGTGGACTTTGACACTACGTGGGTTGCAGGGGAGGGTGCATTCCATGCTATATGTGTTATTTGTATATAGGTGAAGTTGAGTTAGGTGAAGCGGGGGTAGTGGGTGGAGGAAAGACCTGGGCATTCTTTGCACCGGGCAGGGGAATCTGAAAAGAAGCTCCAGCAGGCCAGGAGTGGCCCCCAAACTAATTTTTACACCTCTGCCTTAGACCTGAAGCATCTTTATAGTTTGTATATGTTTCAGTTGGATTACTGAAGCAATGTGGCTTTGTGGAAAGAGCCCGGGCTTGGGAGTCAGAGGTCATGGGTTCTACTCCCTGCTCCACCGCTTGTCAGCTGTGTGACCTTAGGCAAGTCACTAAACCTCTCTTTACCTCAGTTACCTCATCTGTATAATGGGGATGAAGACTGTGAGCCCCATGTGGGACAATCTGATTACCTTGTATGTACCCCAGCGCTTAGAACAGTGCATGGCACATAGTAAACGCTTAACAAATACCAACATTATTATATTATTATTAGTAACAATCTCATGCTTGGATTAGAATTGTTTGGGGGGCAAAAATGAGGAAAAAGAGTCTTAGATAATCAGCAAAGGTATTAGTCACCAAATACCCGCTCGGACCTCAGTGCTAAAGGAATCCTCTTTATTCTTTCCTCAGGACTGTTCCTCACAGAATGTGGAGCCATTTCTGGAAAGTATCAACACAGGGCCTTTTTGTTGCCATTTTTTGGCCCGTTATTCCTCAGTTCGTTTGCAACTGTCTATTTTACTGGGCCCTGTACTTTAATCCAATTATTAACATTGATCTTGTGGTCAAAGAAGTACGACGACTGGAAACCCAAGTACTGTGATCGATGTTCTCTGAGCGAATAACCCAGCCTCCGTGAAGTTTAATTTTGAAGCTTACAAGAGGAGAAAAACAAAACAAAACCAACATATTTTCTATAGTGATAAAAGGTGCTGCTTTGTTGGAAAAAAGATTGCCCCATGTCAAGGAATATCATATTTTATTAAGATTTTGACATTGTGGCAGCAGGGCCCATAATCCCAAAGCCAACCTTTGCTCGTTCTTAATAATATTGTTCTCACCTCCTACCTACCTCACAGGAGTGTTGTGAGGATTAATAAGAATGTGTCAATGAGGAGTATTGGGATAATGATTGTGAAGTGCTTTTTGAGCTCCTTAGAAAAGAAAGCATTCCTTAGATAAAAGTCCCCCCTAGAAAGCAGCAATTGTGTTCTGAAAGAACTGCGTGTTAAGGAAAGATTGACTACCAAATGCACGCTCACTACCATTTCTTCCTATGCTGCATCTGTTTGGACCAACTTGTGGATTGCTTTATATCCAGATAGGTGCGTCTTGTGGGAGTAATTCTTTAAGAGCGTTCTGTCTAGATCTCGCTATGGAAACACAGATTGTAACAAAACTCCCTGTATTGGTACATTAGTAGTATCTGATGTTCCTAGGCTGTTAAGAATGATTAGAATGTATTGCATTGCTTGTCTTTTGGTAAGGGAGAAAGAATTGGGTATGCTGATTATGAAAAGTGAATTTGAAGGTTTGATAGACAGGACTTTTGCTTTTCAGTCCCTTCAACAAACGGCATTTAGGAAACTCTGGTTGAGAATTTTAGAAGTGCCAAAAACCCTGAAGCATCCACAGAAGGAAGTACAGAGTGAAAAATCCAATTTTGATCAAAGGGATTGTCTTGGTCAGGGGTTTGGTTGACATTCTGGAAAGACTTGGGAAAGAATGGTAAGTTGCTTTGTTAGGTAGACTCATTTTAAATTGTACTGGTTATGTTTCACCTCTAATCATAAATATTTGATTCCCTTTATAGAGAAAGGGGAATTGAGAAGGACACAAAGCATTTAATGCAAACTAATTTTATCCACCCACTCTTATGCTGTCTCAGTGCTTCCTTGGAATCTTTTTTGTTTTATTTAATGCCTGAAATAATTTCCAAGATTGTACTTTTGTTGGATACATTTTGTAAACTGACCTCACACTGTATGCTCTATTTTTACTGTGTTCTGATATATATGTCCAATAGCCGTGACTGTAAATATGAAATGGTTTGGATTATGGCTTTTCACATGAAAACACCGTGTTCCAAATGGACTGCCTGAGGCCAGGCCACACACAAATGAACTGGATCCAAAACGTGTTATTTTGACTTCATGAACCACTATGTAGCCATTTGTATCTTAGTGAGAATTTCATATTTTCATCTGAAGGTTTTTAAGAATTAATTTAGGCAAAATTAAAGCTTTTTTTCAGTTATCCCTTTCTACTTTGTGGAAGAAGTGAATCTGGAGGTGGAAAGAATTGAGGAATCACCTCTCACTCGTTGAACACTTTGGCAGAGATGCTGGTACTAAGTATACTTTGATTTCCAAATTCCTAAGAGCTGTTGGGAGCAGAGAACTCACACATATTCTAAAAAGGAAATTTATTTCTTTCCCTTATTCTTTTTCCGTGCTTTCTCCTTTCCTCCCGATTATCTGGGTAGCCTAAAGTCCTCGTTTCACTATGGTTCTTCCTAATCCCTCCCTCTAGGCCTACGCCACTTCAGCTGCCAGGCCCAGTTCATTTACTGGTGTATGTTTGTGGTTTTCTGTTCAACTCCATGACCCAAACACACAAATTCTCCCCTCTCCTCTCCTGGTGCTCACTACTCAGCCTTGCAGCTAAGCAGCATGATTGAGAAGCAGCGTGGCTCAGCAGAAAGAGCCCGGTCTTGGGAGTCAGAGGTCGTGGGTTCTAATCCCACCTCCGCCGCTTGTCAGCTGTGTGACTTTGGGCAAGTCACTTCACTTCTCTGTGCCTCAGTGGCCTCATCTGGAAAATGGGAATGAAGACTGAGCCCCATGAGGGACAACCTGATGACCTTGTATCCCCCCCAGAGCTTAGAACAGTGCTTTGCACATAGTAAGCGCTTAATAAATACCATCATCATCGTTTAGTGGCTAGAGCATGGACCTGGGAGAAAGACCTGGGTTCTAATCCCGGTTCTGCCATATGTCTGCTGCATGACCTTGGGCAAGTCACTTCACTTCTCTGGGCTTCAGTTCCCTCATCTGTAAAATGAGGGTTAAGAGTGTGAGCCCCATGTGGGACAAGGACTGTGTCCAACTTGATTAATTGTCCAACTTGATTAACTTGTATCAACCCCAGGGCTTAGAACAGTGCTTGGCATATAGTAAATATTTAACAAGTCCTGCCATTATTATTATCTAAGGTGATCTCTGATGATTCTCGTGTGTTCCGAGACACATGGTTGCCCATAATCCCCATCCTACACACACACACACACACACACACACACGTCAGAGCTTTTGCAAATCCCTCCCAGGTCACTGTGAACACTGGTGCAACATCTGAGGCTGCAGCAGAAAGCGAGGTGGAGGGGAGGCTGGGAATTCCAATAAAAATCGTGGATATTAAGGTGTCCGATGCCAAATCCACAGCAGACAGGGAACACACCGACTGAAAAGCAGACCGTCCAGATTAAAACATGGCCTTGCGTTCCTTGGGGAAGACCAACTAAATAAGCCGTCTTAATAATAATAATAATAATAATAATGATGGCATTTGTTAAGCGCTTACTATGTGCCAAGCACTGTTCTAAGCACTGGGGGGGATTCAAGGTAAGCAGGTTGTCCCACGTGGGGCTCACAGTCTTAATCCCCATTTTACAGATGAGGTAACTGAGGCACAGAGAAGTGAAGGGACTTGCCCAAAGTCACACAGCTGACAAATGTCGGAGCTGGGATTAGAACCCTTGTCCTCTAACTCCCAAGCCCATGCTGTTTCCACTGAGCCATGCTGCTTCTCAAAAAAATATGTTCCAAGCACTGTTTTAAGCGCTGGGGTAGTTACAAGGTACTCAGATTGTCCCTCGTGAGGCTCACAGTCTTAATCCCCATTTTACAGATGAGGTAACTGAGGCACAGAGAAGTTAACTGACTTGCCCAAGGTCACACAGCAGACAAGTGGCAGAGCCAGGATTAGAATTCACACCCTCTGACTCCCAAGTCCGTGCTCTTTCCACTGAGCCATGCTGCTTCAGTACCTGTATGGTGAGAAGCAATGTGGAAAAAGTTTCATTGTCACCTTCAGAAAATTGAGAAAAGTCTGACTCCCTCTTACCCGTGCTGAATAATTGAACCATTTTAATTAGTGAAAATTTTAATTTTTTTGCATTTTAATGGTTTTCTAAGAGGACACGTTTTTTGTTCTTGTCTGCCTTGCACAAGGGCTGGATCGTTCCACAGGAATTTTGTTGAAAGTATTTAAGTGATGGATTGAATCTAGCTTTGGCCCAACACTTGGCAGCTTCACTGTCACACTTGCATATCATTTTTTGGCATCTGTCTTTCAGCGAGTCTGGAAGAGGTTAGAAAAAGTAAGTTACTTTACAAGGATAGAAGCAAATGAATGTAGGAAGCAATAGCAAGGTTTAAAATCGATATAAAAATGAAACGGTATTTGGCTTTTATTCTTGATCACTGTTATATCATGTTTCATTAAGCTCCGCTGATTTAGGAGTCCAAATTTCAATATATTTTTAGAACTCTAGTTTTTCCCCAGATGCTTAAAGATATATCATCAAAGAGCATTACTAGGAACTATAGGTTACAAAGTAAATAGTAGTTGCATTCTCTGACCTTTGGGATTTTACAGTCCCAGAATTACAGAAGAAAATTATGCAAAAATGGTTAAATCTTTTTTTTTTGAGAGAATTAGACTTTGCAGAAGAAGTGGACCTCTCCAAAACCCAAACACCTATTGGCACAAACCACCCTTTACAAGAGTTACCCACATTCTTGGCTCCATTTGGTTCAAGATAGAAAAATAACCCATAGAATTCCATATTTATACAAGCCCTAAAGGTTCAAAGGTGATGCTATTAGCTGGGAGGTTCTATCCATGTGTGCCAGTGTGGCTGAAAAGATGGATGTGCAGTCAACCCACACTCCAGCATCTTTTTTGCAAGTAAGGAAAATCCCGATTGTCCCATCACAGTCTATCTAGGATAGGACGAGTGCCCGGCTGTTTAGATGAAGCAGAAGAGACAGATCTTGAAAATACTGTGGAAGAACTGACGGGGTTTTTTTTTTTTAAGGGTATTAAGCACATACCGTGTGCCAGGCACTGTACTAAGTGCTGGGGTAGATGCAGGCTAATCAAGTTGTTCACAGTCCATGTCTCACATGGGGATCACAGTCTCAATCCCCCATTTTTCAGATGAGGTAACCAAGGCACAGTGTACTTGCCCAAGCTCACACAGTAGACAAGTGGCGGAGCCAGGATTAGAATCCAGGTCCTTTGGAGTCCTAGGCCCAAGCTCTAGCCACGCTGATTCTCAAACAGTGACAAATGTGTTGGGAAAATTAGGTGGAAGAGGGTAAATCTTTATCATATCCCACTAGAGTCACCAGCTTCCTCATTGGCTTCCCTGCCTCTAGTCATTCCATACTGCTGTTTGGGTCTTTTTCCTCAAACACTCGGCACCCATTTCTGAATGACCTTCAGTGGCTTCCCATTTCTCTCCTTAGTAGTGGTAGTTATAGTGCACTGTACTAAATGCTGGAAGAAAATACACTGGGGGGAATTAGACATGGTACTATGCTCCTGATCACTGGTTTTTTAAGCACTCCATCATCCCTTTCTCTCCTTCCTGGACTTGCTGATTCCCTAGTATTCATTCATTCATTCAATAGTATTTATTGAGCGCTTACTATGTGCAGAACACTGTACTAAGCGCTTGGAATGTACAAATCGGCAACAGATAGAGGTACTACAACCCAGTTCACCTACTTCACTCCTCTAACCCCTGTTTAGGAACTGTACCTCGATCTTGTCAATCTCTCCAGTACACACGCTCCTTTCCGCTCAACCTAATCTACTAATCCACCCCTTCCTCTAACTCCCTCCTCCCTTCAAATCCTGTCAGACCGCAGCCTTCCCCATCTTCAAAGCTCTTCTGAAATCCTACCTCGTCTGGGAGACTTTTGCCTTTGAGTTTTTCTTCTCCACTGATGGTTTTCTCTCAAATATCACCCGAGCACTTTTGTACTACATCCACACTTAATCACCAGCACATCTGTACCTTATGATTTACATACTTAATATTTAAGTACATGCTCATCCAAATATCCACGTTTCCAGGCTCTTTGATCTCCTATCGGTAATTTAGTTTGTGTCTCTTTCACTAGGTTGTCAATTCCTCCTAGGCAAAGATTGTGTATTCTACCTCTGCTGTACTCTCCCAAGCTAAACTCAGTTTAGTTGTCAATAAATAAATAATAGAACCCAATAACCTGAAGTGAAAGTGCAGAGGATTTCTGAGGCTACATAGGAGGAGACATGATATCAGGGATCAGGAGGCTGTTTAGTAAATCTCCCTGTTAAAAAAACAAGTACAACCAGAAGACATTTCGAGCAAACACTTTTGCTCTTCTATCCAAGTCCATTTCAAGCAATTCTATAAATCTTCACAGGAAATCTTCTCAACTAAAATCTTAGTTAAGATTACGTCTGTGAGCCTTATGTGGGACACAGACTATATCCAACTGATTAACTTGTATCCAATTGATTAACAGTACCTGGTAGATTTGTAGTAAGTGCTTAGCAAACACCATAAAAAAATAGGCTACTTCTGAAATTAATTCCTAGGATTTTTTTTACCTGTATATGAATATGAATTAAAGGAAATTATTTTGCTTCCCTGATCCAAAGTACAGCTGAGGACATTAAAATAATTCAAGTCAATAAAATATTTTCACTTGAATTTGCCTTTTTCTATTATAGACTACAGCTCCTTTTTTAGCACTCATTAATGACAATATAATGTTGGTATTTGTTAAGCGCTTTCTATTTGCTGAGGACTGTTCTAAGCGATGGGGTAGATACAGGGTAATCAGATTGTCCCATGTGAGGCACATTTTTTAATCCCCATTTTTACAGATGAAGTAACTGAGGCACAGAGAAGTGAAGTGACTTGCCCAAGGTCACACAGCAGACAAGGGGCGGAGCCAGGATTATGAGCAAGTCACTTAACTTCTCTGTGCCTCAGTTACCTCATCTGTAAAATGGGGATTAAGACTGTGAGCCTCACGTGGGACAACCTGATTACCCTGTATCTACCCAAGCACTTAGAACAGTGCTCTACACATAGTAAGCACTTAAAAAATGCCAACATTATTATTAGAACCCACAACCTCTGACCCCCAAGCCTGAGCTCTTTCCACTAAGCCATGCTGCTTTAAGTCTGGCCTTAACTCCCCAGCTCTTGACATTTGCTGTTACTTTCTGCAAGGCTTCAATTAGACAAAATGACTCCAAATTTGAGATGTGGGATCTTGGTATGGAGCTTGATGTCCTATGATAGTTACCATGCTCTGTCTTTTTTGGTCCACCAAAAGTCATGCTGGCCTTTTCGTTAGTGGACTAGCAGTATCTTGGCTACTGTCTCAAAAGAATTTGAGCTAGTGCCAGTAACCTGTTGAGTTAGAAGAGTTTCCCAGTGGCTGCGAAGGATTTTTGGCCTCCAGCTTCTAAATATAATAATAATAATAATAATGATAATGTTGGTATTTGTTAAGCGCTTACTACGTGCAGAGCACTGTTCTAAGCGCTGGGGGAGATACAGGGAATGAGGTTGTCCCACGTGGGGCTCACAGTCTTCATCCCCATTTGACAGAGGAGGGAACGGAGGCCCAGAGAAGTGAAGTGACTTGCCCACAGTCACACGGCTGACAAGGGGCAGAGCCGGGATTTGAACCCATGACCTCTGACTCCCAAGCCCGGGCTTTTTCCACTGAGCCACGCTGCTTCTCTCAGCGTACCTTCAGGGATAGTAACACGCCATAGAACTGGACCTACCACATTGGCCTGTTTAACTCCAGTGAAGTGAAAAGTTTCAGACAGGTCTAGGCGATGCCGATTACATCCCGACTCTGCCGCTTGTCTGCGGTGTGAACTTGGGCAAGTCACTTAACTTCTCTGTGCCTCAGTTCCCTCATATGTAAAATGGGGATTAAGACGGTGAGCCCCAAGAGGGACATGGACTGTCCAATCTGAATCCCGACTCTGCCACTTGTCAGCTGTGTGACCTTGGGCAAGTCACTTAACTTCTCTGTGCCTCAGTTCCCTCATCTGGAAAATGGGGATGAAGACTGTGAGCCCTACGTGGGACAACCTGATTACCTTGTATCTACCCCAGCACTTCGAACGGTGCTTGGCACAAAGTAAGCACTTAACAAATACCAATATTATTATTATTAGCTTGTATCTACCCCAGCGCTTAGAACAGTACCTGGCATACAGTAAAGCGCCTAACAAATATCATTAAAAACATGCAATCCATCAATGGTAGTTGTGTGCTTTCTGTGTGCAGAGCACTATACTAAAATTGGGAAAATGCAACAGACTTGGTAAGCACGCTACGTGCCCACAAGGAGCTTACAGTCTAGAGGGAGAGACAGATATTAAAATAAATTGTTTATGTAAGAAAGTAATGTGGGGCTCAAGGTGAGGTGAATATTAAAGCGCTTCAAGGGAACCGATCCAAGGTCATACAAGCCATTAGTCTTCTCTCATTTGTCCGAATCCAGTCTGAATGGGAAAGAATAGCTTAGAGAGGACATGATGATGCCGGTAGATGCTGGTACCTCAGGCATGGGAGCATTTATCGAACTTGTAGGTGAAGCAGCATGGTTTAGTGGAAAGAGCACTGGCTTGGGAGTCAGAGGTCGTGGGTTCTAATCCCCATTCTGCCACTTATCAGCTGTGAGACTTTGGGCAAGTCACCCAGGGTTGGGAGTCAGAGGTCATGGGTTCTAATCCTGGCTCCACCGTTTGCCAGCTGTGTGACTTTGGGCAAGTCACTTAACTGCTCTGTGCCTCAGTTACCTCATCTGTAAAATGGGGATTAAGGCTGTGAGCCCCACGTAGGACAACCTGATTAGCTTGTATCTACCCCAGCGCTTAGAATAGTGCTTGGCACATCGTAAGTCCTTAAGAAATACCATTATTAGTATTATATTTGTCATCAACATCGATTAATGAGCCCAATTCTCCCCCAAAGTATCAGTGGGGCACTTGCAGAGAAGCGTTACCATTTTAAACCACCAGGGGGTAGTCCAGGACATTGCTCCATATATTGCAAATGATGTTGGTATTTGTTAAGCGCTTACTATGTGCCGAGCACTGTTCTAAGCGCTGGGGGAGATACAGGGTCATCAAGTTGTCCCTCGTGAGGCTCACAGTCTTCATCCCCATTTTACAGATGAGGCCACTGAGGCCCAGAGAAGTCGTGACTTGCCCACAGTCACATAGCAGACAAGTGGCAGAGCGGGGATTCGAACCCATGACCTCTGACTCCCAAGCCCGGGCTCTTTCCACTGAGCCACGCTCCTTCTCTAATAAACTGCTAATAACTCAACTAAACTGACCTGTGCTCAATGGTTCTTAAGAGTCTGAGAGAGGTAAACTCCCACCAAAGTTGCTAACTTACTACAGAGGATTGATTCACGGATGATGGTATTTAACAAGTGCTTGAGTAACTTTATTATCATCAAGTGCCGTCGAGTCGTTTCTGATATTATTTGCCGAAAAAGCATAAGATAGGCCTCTCATCAGAAGCAGCATGGCCTAGTGGAAAGTGCACAGGGCTGGGAGTCAGAGGACCTGGATTCTAATGCCGACTCCACCATTTAATAATAATAAACGTTGGTATTTGTTAAGCGCTTACTCTGTGCCGAGCACTGTTCTAAGCACTGGGGTAGATACAGGATAATCAGGTCGTCCCACATGAGGCTCACAGTCTTAATCTCCATTTTACAGATAAGATAACTGAGGCACTGAGAAGTTAAGTGACTTGCCCAAAGTCACACAGCTGACAGGTGGAGCCAGGATTAGAACCCATGACCTCTGCCGTGTGACCTTATGCAAGTCATTTAACTTCTCTGTGCCTCCGTTACCTCATCTGTAAAATGGGGATTAAGAATGTGGGTCCCATGTGGGACCCGGACTGTGTTCAACCTCGCTGTCTTCTATCTTCCCCAGTGCTTAGTACAGTGTCTGACACACAGTGGGGTTTCTAATTTGGGAAATGGTAGGAAAAATACATGGCATGAGCAGCATGTAGTGACAAAAATGCCTTCTGTTCAAGCCTACACAAAGCACAGAATTCCCTGAAAAGGTGTCAATCTGAGAGGGAAGAACAGAGAGAAATGGTACCCAGGAGGGCTAAAGGGACAAGACAGCAAAGCAAACATGGGGCAAGTATCCTCAAGCAATATGAGTAGGATTTATTGAGCACCCACTGGGTACAAATACTGTACTAAGTGCTTGGGAAAGTACAACACAGGGACGTGAAGTTTTCCCTGCCCACATGGAGATGATACTCTTAACAAAAGTCATCAGTTGTATTTATTGAGCACGTACTGTGTGCAAAGCAGCAGCATGGCTCAGTGGCAAGAGCCCGGGCTTGGGAGTCAGAGGTCATGGGTTCCAGTCCCGGGTCTGCCACTTGTCAGCTGTGTGACTGTGGGCAAGTCACTTAACTTCTCTGGGCCTCAGTTACCTCATCTGTAAAATGGGGATTAACTATAAGCCTCACATGGGACAACCTGATGACCCTGTATCTACCCCAGCGCTTAGAAGAGTGCTTTGCACATAGTAAGTGCTTAACAAATACCAACATTATCATTATTATTATTATTACTAAGGGCTGGGAGGACTCATCCTGTCCACAATGAGCTTTACAGTCTAGAGGGGGCAACAGATACTCATAAATAAAATTATGGATCCGAACATAAGTGCTGTGGGGCTGAGGGAGAAGTGAATAAAGGGTGCCAATCTTAGTGCAAGGGAGATGCAGAAGGGAGTGGGAGAAAAGGAAATGAGGACTTAGTTGGGTAAGGCTTCTTGGAGGAGACGTGTTTTTAATAAGCCATTGAAGGTGGGGAGAGTGAATGTCTGCCAGGTAAGAAGAGGGAGGGTGTTCCAGGCCAGAAGCAGGATGTGGGTGATAGGCTGGTGGAGTCCATTTCTTTTTTTTTTAGAAAAAAAATTTAGACAAGAGGCAGGGTGGTCAGTGAGGAGGTTGATTCAATAGTCAAAGTGGGGTACAATAAAAGCTTATACCAGGGTGGTAGCAATTTGGATAGAGAGGGGTGGATTCTACAGATGTTGTGGAGGTAGAACTGACAGGATTTGGTGACCAATCAATGTAGAGAGAGCACTATACTGAGCACTAGGAAAAGTACAACAGAGTTGGTAGACATGATCCCTGCCCATAATGGGGAGACATAAATTAGGGCTAGGGGAAATAGAGTATAAGAATAAGTACAGTGGGGTTGGGGTGAGTATCAAAGTGCTTGCAGGGTACACAGTCAAGTGCATAGTAGGTGCAGAAGGGAAATGAAGGGCGGAAGGGCAACCACTGGAGGTTTATTGAGGAATAGGGAAATATGGACTGAGTGGTTTTTAAGAAAAAAGATCCACGCAGCAGAGTATAATGTATGGACTAGAGTGGGGAGACACAGAAGGTAGGGAGGTCAGCAAGGAGGCTGATGCAGTGGTATAGGTAAGATATAAGTATTTGGATCAGCATAATAGCAGTTTACATAGAGAGGAAGAGGTTGATTTTGTGTAGAACCGACAAGATTCATGACATTGAGTTGAGGATAATGCCAAAGTTATGGGCTTGTGAGACAGGGAGGATGGTGGTGCTCTCTACAGTGATAGGAAAGTCAGGGGGAGGACAGGATTTGGATGGGTCATACTAAGTTGAGGTGCTGGCAGAACATCCCAGAAGAGATGTCCTGAAGGTAGGAGGGAATACAAGACTGCAGAGAAGGAGAGAGGTAAGAGCTGGAAAGGTAGATTTAGAAATCATCCATGTAGTTAAAGCTCTGGGAGCAGATGTGTTCTCCAAGGGAGTGTATGTAGATTCAGAATAGAAGGGAATCTAGAACTGAGCCTTGAGGTACCCCCACAGAGGGTGGGAGGCAGAGGAGAAGCCCATGAAAGACTGAGAAGGAATGGTTAGAGAGATGAGGAGAGCCAGGAGAACAGTATTGGTGAAGGCAAGGTTAGATGCTGTTTCCAGGAGATGGGGGCGAGGTCCCACAGAGCTAAAGGCAGCGCAAAAGTAGAGGGGGATTAGGATGGAGGAGAGGAAAGAAGGAGGTCTTTGGTGATCTTAAAGAGGAACGTATCCAATGAGTGGAGGGGGTGGAAACCAGATTGCTGGGGGTTGAGGAGAGAATTGGAGAGGGAATGGAGGCATTGAGTGTATGATGTGCCAAGCTTAAAACAGTGCTTAGCACATAGTAGCTTAACAAATTCCATAACTTGCTCAAGGAGTTTGGAGAGGAATGGTGAGGGAGAGGGGATGATAGCTGGGGGGGCCGGGGGTGACCGAAAGTCAAGGGAGGGTTTTTTTTTTAAGAATAGGGGATACATGGATGTGGTTGAAAGCAGTGGGGAAGAATCCATTGGAAAGTGAGCAGTTGAAGATGGAGGGTAGGGAGGGAAGAAGGGAGCAGTTGCTTTGATAAGATGGGAAGGGATGAGGTCAGTAGCGCAGGCAGAAGTGGGTGGAATTTGAGAGGAAGCAGGAGATCTCTTGAGTTGCTGCTGGAAAAGAGGGGAGAGTCGAGGGTGCTGGAGAAGAAGAGAAGATTTGGGGGAGACCACGCCTAATAGTTTTATTGATGAAGTGCGCGGGTAGGTCAGAGGAAAGAGATGGGGGATGTTGGGGATAAGGGATTTGAAGAGGGATTTAAAAGTCAGAAACAGCTGTTTTAGTGGGAGTCAGAAAGGGTAGAGAAATTCTGTTGCCATGCAGATGAGAGAGAATTAAAGCAGGCGAGGATGGAGATGATTTTTTGAATATCCACACTGAAGCGGAGAGATGAGTAGAGAATAACGCTAAGGTTATGGGCATGTGAAATAGGGTGGAAGGTAGTTTGTTTAAAGTGATAGGAAGATCATGGAAAGACAAGATTTGGGTAGGAAGTGAGTTCAGTTTTGGATATTTAATACCTGGTTACCAGGCTGCATTGCGACTAGTGACTAATACGCCTCTCCAGATTTACTCCATCTGATTTTGTTCAGTCCAAACAAACCCACTCCCCTCAGTACTTACGCTGATCCATGTAAATGACATATAATTTTCTTTTGCTTTCCTCTATTTTTATGCTCAATAACTCTTCTGATTGGGCATAAAGCATGTCTACTCTGTGTCTGGTTGTATTGTATGTCTCTCTTGTTTCCATGGGGAGAGGGCAGGGCCCACTTTCATGTTATTCCTCTATAACCCCCTTAGGACTACGTATAATATTCAGTTCAGACTGACCAATACTCTACTTACCACATTCTGCCTGCTTGTCTTTGCACACAAAGTTGTATGGATCCAATTTGGGGCTGCAGCCAGCGACCTCAGCTTTCCCGTAACAGCAGTCGTGACGGTGACAGCACCTTTGGATGATAAAGACATTAAGGAGGGTCCCAGAGTCGTAACTCCTACCACTTTA